>NC_036257.1:3345618-3431533 GCF_002742605.1 Olea europaea var. sylvestris | reverse complement strand
GTGTGAATGTGTTTCCACAGTGTATAACCAGTTATGGTTATTTTACCCGATCTGCACTAGTGTGAATGTGTTTCCACATTTACCCGATCTGCACTAGTGTGAATGTGTTTCCACATTTACCCGATCTGCACTAGTGTGAATGTGTTTCCACATTTACCCGATCTGCACTAGTGTGAATGTGTTTCCACATTTACCCGATCTGCACTAGTGTGAATGTGTTTCCACATTTACCCGATCTGCACTAGTGTGAATGTGTTTCCACAGTGTATAACCAGTTATGGTTGGTTATTTTACCCGATCTGCACTAGTGTGAATTTGTTTCCTCAGTGTATAACCAGCTATGGTGATTTTACCCGCTCTGCACTACTGTGAATGTGTTTTCATAGTGTATGATTAGAATTACAGAATTTCAGCTCTACGCGCGTATGACCAAAATTACAGAATTGAATAACCTTGCTATGTATATCGAGATTAATCGATACACGAGTATGGTTATTCCGGGTACATTTTTGGTGTGATGTTTCAGTATTACATAGCTTATCAGATTTTAGAAATGCAATATACAGAATAAAGATGTTTGTGATTACAGTATATTTTAGTTTTGATAGTATTATCAGATTTTAAATTACAGAATTTAGCTTATTCAGTTTAAAAAATAAATATTTTAGTTTATATGTCTGTGAAAACAAGTTTTATGCTATATGTCGGTTTTCAGAAAGATTTTTATGAACGTAAAAGTATACTTTTATGAAATATCCACTCACTGAGTTATAGGCTCACATTTTTATCACTATTTCTCTTATCAGATTGTAGCTGAGTTGAGCACTACTGAGCCAGTTAATCTATCGAATTGAGCCATAGATTGTCAAGCATTGTATGAATCATCTTTTCAGTTTAATAGTTCATATTTTAAGATAGACACCTCTTTTGGTCAGAAATTAGTTCCATATGTTGGGCTTACTATGTTTTGTATATATATTATGCATTTTAGGTACTATGGTTTATAAATTGTTGCAAAGGTCGAATTGCCAGTGTTGTATTTGAATAGTTGATATTCCGTGGGCCAATGTACCCTATTTTAAAATATATATATCTGTTTGGGATATTGGATTATATATTTCAGGTAGTTTTAGTCCATAATTCAGGGGGAACTTTGCCAAAATTTTTACAAAGTATATTACAGTCAAAACATGTCAAAATTGTTTTGATGGTGGGTCCGATACTTAGCTTACATTTACCATCAGCGCACAACACGTGTCGAGTCTATTAGGATGATTCGAGACGGGTCGTGTCAACTACAAACTCTCAATACTACTCCAATAGTATTTCCAATCAAATATTCAACCAGATTTCGTAGCAAACCCCAATACTAACAAAAATCAACGAATAGAACAGAAATTTCTTTTCTTTAGCGTATATAAATTCCAAACTGTGGGTGCAATTCACAATAATACACGACATAAACGAAACGTTCAAATTTCAATGGTCTTATACGGTACAAAGGAAGAAGCAAAAGAAAAAACAAAGAATATATAACAAATCATCTTTTTCCTTCATAATTTGTAAAAATAATCGGCCACCAGCGAGGCTACGTAGCTGAAATTTGCTGTCTCCTATTCAGGTGTCAACATTTTTTGCGGTACAGCTCATCTCAACTCGGGTTTCTTCATCAAAGCTTTGCCGGCTCTGCTGCCGGAGCAGGAGGGGGTGTTTCTCCAACCTTCGGTGGCTCAGCGGTTGTCGCACAGGCACCGGCCGGCCCGGCCCCCTCAGTGGCTGGTGCTTCTCCTTTCTTCTCTTCTTCCGCAACAATATCCTTCTCTTTCACCTCAGTGCCACTCGTATCTTCTCCAGTTTTCTCTGGAGTAGCCTCGGCTGCTGGTGCCGCCTCTTCTTTTTTCTCCTTCGTGACGATAAACGTAGAGACTTGCTCAAATACGAAGAAAACCGGACCTGGTAGATAAGCAGGCCCGACTTTGGAAGATGCTTCACAGACTGGTTTCGTTCCCGGAAATTCTTTCAAGAATAAGGAAAAAAACAAGTTTATTAAACATGAACAAAATATGCAGTTGCAATAATTAATTAGAATCTATCAAGTACCAATCTTAGCAAGCTCGTCAAGGAATTTTTGAACTGCTGCTGAATGCTTCTTGAGACCTGCCTCCTTGGGTTCCTTCACCAAAGTCTGCAGTAATAAATATTATTCAGAAAATTAATTATCAAGTTAATGATTTCTTTAAAAGCCCTTTAACCTTTTTAATAAAGTTGACGTTTTAATACAGAACTCGAAGTCCCCAAAGAGGGTTAACTTACCTTGATCTCAGTGGACGAAGCTTCATAGATTTCAACAACTTTTGGTTGAAGCTCAGTCTTTTTCTCTTCGAACTCTTTTGCGTATTGCTCCTGAATCCAATAATACGTTAATAAAGGAGTTATCAAGGACAAACACTAGGTATTCATTCGTAAAAACTAATAAAAGTTCCTACCTTAGCCTCATCGAAGAGCTTGCAAGCTTCAGCTGCAGCAGTCTTCTTGGGGCTGTTTTTATCGAAAACCTTCTTGATCGATGGAAGAACCTTGGATTTCCAATAATTCGCCATCTCTGATCTACTGCTATTGTTCAATTTGATCCAAAACTTTAAAACTCTACGAAGATATGCGTGCCACACACAAAAAGAAAATCACAACGTTAGTACAAGTAAAAGTTACTAGTGACAAAACATAAGAAACAACAAACATGAATGCTTAAGAAGAAGAAGAAGAAGAAACCTCTCTCTGAATCTGAATAATAATGTTGAATGCGAAAGTTGGCTTTGTGTGGTCTTCAAATAAACTCATATGTCAGCAAATTGTGTCTTGTGTATGTACTGTTATCCAAATCAAGGGAATTAATTAAAAGGGTTGGGAGGGGTAACCCAAATATCAATAAACCATAGTGTTTATCCATTATGAGGGTACAATATTTCATCAATGGTCATTGAATTTTAGTGTGAAATCTTAATTAGGTCATTATATTTTAAGTTGTCTCAATTTGATCATCGACAGAAATTGATAGTCGTAAGAAAAATAAGCTTTTCATGTAATCACTTCATGGCACGCTAAAAACGAAAATTGGGAACTTAGGAGTATTTAAACTGAACTGGGATTTATTTACCTAATTAAAAATAAATTAAAATTTAGTAATTCAATCAATATTTCATTGAAAGTTCAATTTATCCCTTTATCACATAGGCAGTTGTATGTATACTTGTTGATTATAACTTAATTAAGGTAATTTTATCGTCGCTATAGTTTTTTTTAGCTATACCACTTCTTAGTCGTATTTTAATGTTCAATATTCTATTAATTAGAACATCCCAAAAAGTCAATTAAGATAGCACAAAAAAGTTATTTACCCCCTCTCCTGTACGATGTTTAAACTAACAAAAGTCAGCATATACAAAATAATATAGCATTTGTCTCTCATTTCAAAGTACACTGATAGAGTATTTGAACAGACGGGACTAGATATATTATTTATTGAAAGATTGAAGATTAAAATTCGACAGTAAAGTGTGAGGATATAAATGCAATAATAACAAAAACATTAGTTACTTTTTATGCAATAAAAAACTAGTACAAGTAAATGACAATACAGCCACCCTTTAATTAGTCATAAAAACCATCATCCATAAGAAAAAGACATAATTACCCCTGCTATCCTTGATGGGCAATAGAAATATAAAATAATAATAATAATAATAATAATAATAATAATAATAGAAGATAGTAGCAACTACAAGCAACTGAAGCAAGACAACATGTAAAAGATTCAGTTACGTGAAGTGGTGGAGAATGATGGGGGCAGATTAGGAAATAAACATGGCAGATAACAGCTGTCAATCAGGTCATTCGGCGGTGGCAACATCACACGTGGGACCCTCTGATTTCAATACTGATCTGTAAATTCACAACTTCTCTCCCTTCCTCTCTATCTCTCGTGGCTTAGCTGTCTCTACAAGCCAACGAGCCCGCCAGTTCACATCCAAGTCATCAGCTATTCTTGTGGATTTTAGTATATTATTATTCTTTTTTTAGTATACTATTATTCTTCTTATTATTACTAGTGTGGTAAATTATGCCCTTGTTTGAGCTCCGTTTTAAGGGGAAAAATGAATTTTTAAATAGTATATTGATGTGAAATGTGTAGTTAAAAAATAAAGAAAAATTTTGAATTTACGTGTAGTATTATTTTTATTGAAGAATGTGTGGTTAAAATTATATCAAAACACTATAGAAAAATTTATTTTCTCCAAAGAATGGGGATCAAACAAGGGCTATATGTTTATTTGTACATGATCATTATACTTGTAATAATCGATTTTTCGATCCAACTAACACTTAAAGGGGATGAGCTAGTGTACAATGTAGAATTAAAATTAATAATCGATAATAAGCAACAAGTAACTAACTATTATTTTCAGATAAACAAATTTTGGATCTAACTAACACTTAGAGCCGTTAGAGGGGATAAGCAGGTGTATAATGCAAAATTAAATTAATAATCGATAATAAGCAACAAGTAACTAATTATTATTTTCAGATAAACAATTTAAATCATAATGAATCAATCAAGCATGTAGATCAAAATTAGTAAAAAGTAAAGAACATCAATATTTGTTAAAGAATGAAAACCTTTGAAGAACACTTCACAAGAGTAAAAAACCACCGGAGAAACATTGCCAAATAGATTAACTATAAAATATTTAACTTATAGTTGGTTCTGATACAACTACATCTTATGAAACTCTGACCACCCAACTTATAAATCGCCCAAGAACTTCTTAGATTGTGCTTCCAACACTTTTCAGAACTTTAGACTTTTTTTCCTTGCACATGGATCACCAAGAACGAACATTGTTCTTCTCCAACTAGAACTCCAATCACCTCTCCCAAATATCAGAACTCTGAAGGCTATTTAGTAAAGAATTTTTTTTTAATGTTTTGACTTTTTAGTATTTTGATGCTTTCATTTTGTGGTTGAGGCAAGGATCTATATATTGCATTGTTCATCTTCAATAATATGTTCTCTTGAATGAACTAAGGCTCAACCAACAATAGGTATGAAGTATGGCTTGAATTTATAATATGGAGTGTTTGGGATTGTATGTGATTTGAAAAATCTGCCAAAATCATGAACTAGGATTTTAGTATATAACACGATCGCTCCGCTTGGGCAGATATGAAGCGATTAGCAAGTTGTGAAGCTACTGTAAAAAACACTCAAGCTGTCCACATGCGATCAGCAAACACTTTTGCCTCTATCTTGATTTTCGTAAGTTGACTTTGATTTCTTCCAAAGACACTCCCAACCCCTTACAACTTAACCCTAATTATAACTCAATAAATTGGCGTTTTGAGAACGGATTTTGCCAATACATTTCGGATCTAACGAACTTCCCCTTTAATATTTTGTGACAAAACCAATTATTACAAATACACAACAAAGAAAAACCAACTCCTATCTACCCAATGACTCAATAAACAGCATCTCAATAACTTGTCTTATCTATTTCCTGAAACATGTCGAATAAAATGATACCAAGAGTAAAAGCACAAGTAAACCGATAATAAAGCACATAATTGAGTCATATTATATGACGCAAAGAAAAACATGTAACGACACATGCATCAATAACCTATAAAGTAAAAACATGACAATTGAGATAGAACATCAAAATAGAATATAACTAGCAATATCAAAATATAAAATACCAAACACAATATCAATATGACAAAACGTCACACCCTTGCTAATCAGTTCATCAATCAAGAAAATTACTCCCCCTAATTCATATACTACTAAACTTTCCTGAAATAAATAATACTATCTCTCTCTCCCTTTTTGTCATGAATAACGAACAGAAACATGAATAACCAAGGAAAGAATGCACTACTTATGCACATTGATGGAACTTGACCTATAATGAGACTGCGCAAAACATGTAATGAGTAAATGAAAATTTTTCTTTTACAAATAATACATTTTTAAACACAGCATCATGGCATGAAAACTCAAATCACATGATCCATCAAAAGTTATCTAATTACTTATGCAGGTATAATTCATGAACATTGAATTCTTCCCACATAACACATTTCAAATCTATATGAAATAAATTGTACAAGTAACCCAAGTGTTTAAAGTGCCTCTAATATTGTACAGGCAAGTCTTGAAACCATTAAGTTGTGAGAAATGGTGAGCATAATAGATTACTTGTGTGTGAATATTTCCTCAAATAATGAAAGCCAAACACGGAGCTACTAGGATCTTTTAATTAAATTAGCTTATATTTATTGTTGTAAAACTTTTCTCCATCTATTAGTGACAACATAATTTTTTTGGTTATTTTTTTATAGCTTACGTGCAGAGTTTTATTTATTAAGCTTTTTAATGACGCTTTATAGCAATACGATTCAAATCTTTTGAATCTCAATAGTGTTTTCTTTATAACATTATATTCTTGACAAATCTCATATAAATGTTCTCAGTGAAATATGATTCTTTTTAAACAATATCCTATAGAAATATGGTGTTAATCTCTTGAAAAAAGTATAACCATTTTATAGTCCCAAAAAATATTTTGTTATTTCCTAAATTAAAATATGAATCAATATTCTAAAAGAATATTGGGTTAACACTTGTGAAGGGAAAAAAAAGTGATTATATATACTATGTTAGAATAGTATTATTATTTCAGAATAAATAAAAATTCACAAAATTCAGACAACCTACACAACTGTGATAAAACTTTGATATCTCAATGTTTTGTGGTTCAATCATTGTGAAATTTGGATAGTAAATTTATAACTTCTTGTTCTTGTGGTTATAATTAAAATCTAATAGTTCATTCGTGAAAAATTTGTTACTAACATCAGCCAAATCTTGCCAGAAAATAGAAATTCATTGATCAATTATTCTAATGTTAAAATATATATTTTAGAATGCCACGTGCATAACCTATAATTCCTCTCCACAAGTTTTTTTTTTTTTTGTTAATTGATTGTTCAGTATAAGAATTACATCAAGTCTCAATTACACAAATTGCATAATTACATTAAAATTTTAGTTCATTCTTTCACCTATCATTTCCAATTGATAAACCATCATGTGTTTCTTAATTGATTATAATGTATAGATTAAATCATTATACTATAAATATTCAATTTTTGTATTCGATTTGCATGTTAAAATGTTCATAACGTAAAATATATTATTTGTACTCATTAATTAATATGTTTAATTTGTTGTTGTTCATGAAGAAATACATAGTTCTATAATTTTGAAATAATATTACCTGCTCCTGAAGAGCGTGATATTACAATTTCAATCTTTCATAAGAATTTTGATATATTACTCTAGGATAAGCATACTTTTATAGTTAAATAATACATAAGAAGAATAATTAATTGTTGTTCTAGAAAAATGCGATTCAAATATTTAAATATTATAGAAAAAAACGTTACAGAATTGTCTGAATAAATTTATACAAATCAATATTCTAAAACAATATTGTGTTGTTCTAGAAGAAACACAATACTTTTGAAGAATATTTTATTGTTCTTGAAGAACCTCAAATTTAGATATTACAATATTAAACTAATATTTCAGTAAAATATTACTTGCTCTAGAATAAAGAATTTTACCGAATTTAGTATATTTCATGATTTGAAAATTTTTATAGATATGGCCACAATTAGATGGGATTCAAATTCAATTTTTTAATTGATTTTGATAAAAGTTGATGAAATGTGTAATTAAAAAGTTGTAAATATCATAAAATATGTGGTTAAAATTAGTTGTTGACTTTAACTTAAATTAAAATACGAATTTTAATTTCTACCAAACAAGGCTTGGTAATATTTATTTTAACGATTTATATGCTCTTGAGAAGCGGAAATTTATGTTATATCAATATTCTAGTCAAATATTATAAAATTATTGTTAAAGAAATAAAACATTGTAAATATCAATATGTCTTACATATAGTATATTATTTCTCCTGGAAAAGTATAAATTTTAAATTAATATTTTAGAAAAATGTTTGGTTATTGCTAATTATGATTTATCCATAATTTTTTTAGTTTCTCCTAAGAAGTATAAATTTGGACATTGCAACATGTTGAAAGAATATTATTTTATTATTTTTGAAGAAGACAATATAATGCAAATCAATATATAGAACATTTTTGTCCCCAAAATGATTTTATACATTAATATTTAAAGAGGAAAAATATTATGTTATTGCTCCTGAAGAACATAAGTTTAAAATTTTCAATTCTCTAATAATATATCATATAATTTACAATTGTATTTAAATTTTTTCATACCCTCCAAGAGATAAATGATATGTCAATGTTTAACAATATATATGTGTTAATATTTTCGAAGATTATCACGTTTAATTTAGTAAAGAGAATGTGTTTTTGAATAATAATAATAATAATAATAATAATAATAATAATAATAATAATAATAATAATAATAATAATATGATAATACAAATCTTATTCATGACTCTAGAAGTCAATATATATGTAGGGACAAACTTACTATTGACAGTAACTCTTGTTCCACTAAATAAAATCGAAACCTGCAAAATTTTTAACAGTATTTTTTAATAAGTACAATCTACTAATATTAGTAGAGTTGAAATAAATATCGTATTTAACTAGAAGTTCAATCATTTTAATATTTTATTGTTTGGCGTTCCACTTAGACCATCACTAGATCAATAATGAGGAAAAATGAGAATTCAAATGAACATATAATAAGGAACCCAAAAATTCTTAAATCCAACGAATTCACATATAATATTTGTTTCTTGTATCATAAATCCTTCATTGACCATCACTAGCTCATGTTGAGATTAAATCCTTGTAATCTTGAAAATTAATTAGTGTGATATATGAAGTCTCGTCACCCTCCATGTTGACCAACTAGATATTGTTTGTATTTAATAAATATAATACATCTATTAGATGATTACATAATATTCATAACTTGAAATTTATGAAATTACTACTAAAATATTAAATTATGAGCATAATTTTTAGATTATACAATTAAGGCGACGTGTCTTGTTAATGCTAGTGAGCCTAAATATCAATCTTTTAATAAGTGATAATTGGAATGACGATAAATAATTTAACATTATTTTTGTTGAACGTATTCAATTAATTTCTAAACCATTACTATTGAAAACAAAGTGTTTTCAAGCTATGTCTAGGGAATGTTATTGGCATCATGTCATTATCGAAGTTTTTCCCATTATATTTGATTTATGGTTATAACTTAATTTTTTCCATCTAATTATATAGTGCAATTTATGTACAATTGATCCACCACAATGCACTGGGTAAAACTAAAGAATGTTGAGAATAAATGGGTGTTTGAACAGTATACAATATCTCAATCTCTAATAGTTGATATTTTATGACCTGATTTGATGATTGTCAATTTGACCGAACGATTTTCCCAGCATTAGATAATGAATTAAAAAGCTAAAAAGTTTTATACATAATGTACCATTATATTATTTAGATTCTCACAAAAAAATTCAAATTAGAAGTTCGAAAGATAATTTATTTAGATATATTTACGAATCAGATATCTTTAAATGCTCCAACTTCAACTAACCTCTTGGGAGGAAAATTCATTGATATTTTATTTAATATGTCTATGGCTTGCTTAAAGCGTGAATAAATTCGATTCTAAGATAAAAATCTCGAAAAGAAAATGGAGCAAATAAGGAAGATAGTTTCGTTTAAGAGGCATAAACTCTTGGAGAACATATAGACATAACTAATTATAAAACTTCAGAAGATATTTAAGTTCTCCCGTCATCAAAAAAATATAAATAAATAAAGGATGATACCCCCATATGCTATTGTTAATGATGTTGATATACCTACAGATGTTTCCACTTGGACTAAAGATAAATTAGTTGACTATAATTGAAATAGTAAAGGTTCTCATGTCATCTTTATATTTGTATCATCTGAACAGTTTAAATGTATGTCTATGTGTGAGACTTGTAAAGAAGCTTGAGACATTCTAGAAACCATACATAAGAAAATTATGATTTTGAAAAACTCTAAACTACAAATGTTGACCACTAGGTTTGATGAAATTAGAATGTAAGATGATGAATCTTTTTATGAGTTCTATGCTAAACATGATGATATAGTTAATTCTAGCTTCCAACATTATTTTGGAGACCAAAATAGTTAGAAAAGTTCTAAAATTTCTACTTGAAAGTTTTCGACCTAAGGTCAGGGCAATTGAGGAAAGCAAAGACTTGAATCGGGTTGAGATAGAAGAACTAGTTAAATCTTTCAAATATTTGAGCTTACCCTACCTAGTCTAAGGAAAATAAGTATATTGCCCTAAAAATGTCTAGAAAGAAAACTGTGACACAACGAATAATGATGCTCTAAAAGATGAGGAGGTAGCTTATTTTGTTAAGAAATTTATTTGAAATAATAAGGCACCTTCGAAAACATACAAGGATTGTCCTAGTACATACATAAAAGATATAATAAATATATTATGAATTCCATGAAAAAGTCTCGGTCCATTAGATGTCATAAATGTCAGGATTTGGTTACATTAGAACTAAGTGTCCTAGTTATATGAAGACACTAGGTAAGGCTATGAACGTACCTCTCACTGATAATGAGTCGAGCTCAGGTAATTAAAGTGATGTTTCCAATTGTGATGAGAGTTTGAACTATATGGCTTTCACTTCCATAATAAAAAGTGAAAGCAAGAAGGAGAATGAGAAAGTTGAGAACGTAGAACAAACTAATATTTCACAAGAAGATGAAGAAGATATTCAAGAGGCTTATGACCAGCTACTTGAGGAAAGTCTTAAACTAAAGAGGCTAAATAGATCCACCTTTAAGAAACTACATGACCTTGAATTAGAAAAGGAGAGACCACAATTAGAAGTGTGAATGAGCTGAACTTTGAGAAAGTGTTCCTAGAAAATATGATTAAGCCTCTGGGCTCCATTAAAATGTATTTTTTAGGAAAAATGTGTTCTAGAATAGTATTTTTTGGAGAATGTGTAGTTAAAAAAATAGAAGTTTTAGGTTTATGTGTAATATTATTTTATTAAAAAATATGTTGTTAAAAAGAATAGAGAAAAAATACATTAAAATTAAAATAGAACCCAAACAGGGGCTGAGACTCTTGTGAGTGATCTTGAGAAATCCAATGCACAATTCGCTCTTTTTCTAACGGATTTAAGAAGCTTAATAGTATCTCAGGATTAAACAAACCTGCTTGAAGAAAGGGAGGTTTGGGCTATAATGAGATAAGCTCTCATGTTGATACCTCTTCTAAAACCACCTATGTACTAGCCTCTACCAAGACTGAGAGTTTAGCAGTCAATGAATCCAAGAAAAAAGATATACTAGGACAAAGATCATCCATGCAACACAGGATTACTAAATCTAAAGTCCTAAACGTAAAACCTACTATTGCCTCTAAGTTCATTTCCACGTGTTTTAACTTTGGTGAGTTAGGTCGCACAAAATCTAAGTACCACAAACTCTTGGTCAGTAACAATAAATAGGACATCACTAATCGGATTAGAATTTTAACTAATCAATTTAGTCACTTGACTGAAATGATAACTTACTTGACTAAGATAGCCTTTTTGTCTCGGAGGGTTTGGGTTAAAAAGAGTGAACTCACTGGTGAAAATGAAGAATTGAATTATGGTATTGCTCACATTGCTCTTAAAACTAAAAATGACCAAGTAACTCATTGAGTATGTCTTTAGGAACATGCATTTGCTAATTCATGCTGTCTATGTATGCACGCACACTAATGTTTTTCCTAATCTCAATTTTTTTTTTCATAAACTCATTTTTAATGACAAAAAGGGGAATTTTTTTTTTTTTCAGGACATATCACTTTGATGTGATGTGATTGAACATGTTATCTTGTAGTCAAATACTAGCAAAGGGAATGAGAGGTAATTAAAGTTTCCATTGACTTAGGTTAGAACTTATTTGGAGTACTTTTTGCAAGTTGCTTCATGTATCATCTACACTGCACAGACTAAACTCTTATGGGTGAGTTTTGACCACATGTGTAAGATTTCGTTGAGTGACCTTTAATGTGAATTGACCTTTAACTGGATGATCTTAGCTTTTGTATATTTCCCTAATGTCAAGATGTTGATAGAAAAAGCAAAGTTTGAAAAAAAAACACAACAACAATGAGCTTCAAATGATTCAAATCTCATGTCAAGAAAGAGTGTGATACATCTTATAATTCTCTTCGTAACCTTTATGACTCAAATGATTAAGCCTACTAGGATATCTAAAGCCTAGTGCGCTACAGCCATCTAACTTAAGAGTATCGGTCTACAACTTGCTACAAGGGTTAGTAAAAAAATTTAATGGAGAAAAGTCTTTACATAAGATGTGAGAAAAAATATATGCTCATAGATAGGGGAGAACAAGGTATACATAAAATTAATATGAACTATCTTTGCTTCATAGTTTCTAGTAACGCTTAGCTTGACTTTTATTATTTGAAGAAAAATATTCATTCACCACTGATTTTATTTTGCATGTCCTTTCCCACTAAATTAAAGTTTTGAGTTGTTCTCATAGGGTATTAGTAGCACATTTCACATGTGAGTCTTTTATACAATGTACTCTATATAGGTTTGCAAAAGTTATGTGGAAAAAGTTCATTGTTCATAAATTATACTGGTTTGAGTGATCAAATGCATGTTCGAGTTATCACGTAATTTGAGTTATACATTACTCAAAAATTGCATTTCTTTAAAGCCTTCATTATATCTCTCTTAATATTCTTCATAACTTTTCAACCTTCATATTCTCTAAGTCTTCAAAACTTTAAATCATCTTATTACTTGGGCAAATTAACATCATATTGTGAGGAAGTGGCCATTGAGAGATCCTAATTAGGTTGCTTGTTCCACTTTGTTATTCGTGACAAAAAGGGCTAGTAGTAGGATTTATTTAGGTGGTAGTAGTTGTTTATTTGGCTAGCAAACATTTGGAATTTGTGTATTTATTTGTGTAGTAGTTGTTGTTTATTTGGGTAATAAACATTTTGATTTTGTGTATTTATTTAGGTGGTAGTAGCTATTTATTTGACTGGCAAGTAAAAATATCTTTTGATGTTGCTAGCTCGAATCGATATGTTAAGTTTTGTTGATATTATATTTTGATGTTTTTCTATCTCACTTATCATATTTATTTTCTAAGTTACTGATACACGTGTATTACATATTTTTACTTAGATTGTTTATATGAATTAGGTTATGTGGTTTATTATCAGTTTACACGTATTTTTACACTTAATATTGTTTGATTCGTGTGTTTCAGGGAATAGGTATGAAAAAGCAATTAAGATGTAGTTGTGGTTTTGAGTTATTTGGTTAATCATATATAGACTTGGTAGGAATTAGATTGTGCTCATTGCATATTATGAAATAAGTGATTTTTTCATGAAATGTCAAATGCGGAATTTGTTGGGTCTAGAGATTGACAAAGTTCCGCATCCAAAATATCATTTAATTGAGTTGTAATTAGGGTTGAGTTATCGAATTTTGGGTGTCTTTAGAAGGGCTAAATATTTGCTTAAGAAGATCAAGTAATGACCAAGCAATGGAAGAACGTCAAGTGAATCAAATGATTTTTGTAGATTTTTGTAGAGATTGATAGCTCGACATCCGTCTAAAGGCACTTGAGTGCCCTATTTACCGGGTGAAACCCTAATTCACAATTTTCAGCCTTTAAACAATCTCAAATATCCTAGAACTCTCTAATGCTTTCAATACCAAATGAAAACTCATCCTCTATGTGGGTTGAGCAAATTAATTATTGAAGAGAAAATCCTATTAGAAAGGATATATTTCATTCCATATTTCTCTTGCCTTTACCGCAAAATCAAAACATAAAAATATTAAAGCGCCATAAAAATCCTTTACCAAATATCATTTAACGTTCTGAAAATTCTAAAAGATGATCAAAGTTTAGGTTAGTGAAGAACTAGTTCATTCTTGGTGATCCACAAAGGAAAAAAGAAGTCCAAAGATTATGGAGCTCGTACTAGAGCGTATAACTAAGGAGTTCTTCGGTGATTACATGTTGGGAGTTAGAATCTACTGAGGTTTAGTTGTGTCTAAACAAATTCTATAAGTTCAATATTTTCTAATGGATTATTTACTAGCACGTATACCCAGGAGGTTTTTTTCTTGAAGAGTTCTTCTAAACAAAACTTGATGCTATTTACTTTTATGCTTTTATCTTTATCCTTAGTGATGCTTAGGTTTTAAATTTATTTTAATTCATCTAGATTTGATACCTTGTGACTTGTTGTAAGTTATTGTTAGTTAAATTTAAATTCCGTATATTACACACCCTCTACGGGTGTTAGCTGGGTCAAACTTCATTTATTTAAATAACAACTATTTGTTTGTAGGCGGTTAAGTTGACAATTAATACATGTTTAGAGCATTATATTAGAGCAAGTTAATAACAATGGTCCAAAAAAAATTTTGGATCAAAAATCAAGTTACAAAAAATATTATGTGAAAATTTTTGTAAGCTAGAGAATAATTATTATTATTTTCTAGTCAAGCATCGCAACAAACTAAGCTTCTATTTGATTAGGTTAAGAATCAGATTTTTAATAGATTTTAATAAAAGTTAATGAAATATGTTGTTAAAAAGTTGATAAAAATTGTGAGTTGTATAAAATATGGAATCGCCGGGTCAAAATTTAGTTATGAATAGTTTCAGTTCCATTCCATTTAGTTTAGTTCAGTTTGATTCGGTTCCATTTAGTTCCTAAGTTCCATACAATAATTAAATTTTTTAATATTTACAACAATGTTACGTCAATTCAACTAATGATATGTTCAATTTTTGCTCTTACAAAATAAGTAGTCCAATCTTGTATATCTTTTGCGCTTATTTTTGTTGATTTTTTTCACAGAATTGATTGTTAAAA
Organism: Olea europaea var. sylvestris; assembly: GCF_002742605.1. Lineage (NCBI taxonomy): Eukaryota > Viridiplantae > Streptophyta > Magnoliopsida > Lamiales > Oleaceae > Olea > Olea europaea. The sequence goes on along the minus strand of NC_036257.1, from coordinate 3,416,487 downwards.
TCATTGGAGAATGAAGATAGTGAGCTCACAATAATGAAGAGATGTATAGTTAAGCTTCCAATTCAATTTCTCTAGAACTATAAAAAGGGCACTATGATAAAATAACAGATTTAGGTAAATCTTAAGTCAATTTGATTAAATTGAACTTGGACTAAAAATCAAAAATAGAAAAATCATATTTTGCATTTGAACTAAATTAATTAGTTAGCAAATTTATTTAGCAAAAAAATAATAATAATAATTTGGCTTATTGAAAATAAATTGATTAAAAAAAGTAAGGAGATTTGGTTCTTGATTTAGAATCGAGAACCGATGGGGTTCTTGATTAAGTTATTCATTCGAGTATTTAACTTAAAAAGAATTGCTCGATTCGATCCAAGTCAGTTCTAATTCGGTCCAATTCTACTCAAGAGTTTTGTCCAGCCCTATTTAAATGTAAACATGTACTTTGAGATAAAAGTTAGCTTGAATTTTTTTAATAAAAAATGTCTAATAAAAGTATTTTTCATTAGTTCATATTCGTTTTTTTTTTTCCTTTGTTTGTACATGTGTTAGATAATGTTACTTGTACAAGTTAAAAGCCTTGAATACGATAGTGAAAGTTCTTAATTTATTGTGAGATTTTTATTTTTCTTTTCTTTTTGTGTTTTAAAAAATAGCTCTTGAAACCTAAAAGTATGAGTTGGTGCATGTAACTATTACTCCAATGATCCTATAGGGATAGCAACGAGCCGAAACTCAAGGTTGAACTTCGGCTCGAGTAAAAGTTATTTCTGGCTTTTTTTGGCTTGAAATGGGCTGAATTTTTGTTCGACCAAAAAATTTAAGCTCAACTAAAGTTTTCATCATTCTTTTTTATTAATAACAGGCAGCTACACGCTACTTGTGTTAACAGGCAGCGTGCTACTACTACTGTATTGCAGGCTAAATTTTTTAATTTTTTTTTAGATTCAGCTCGTCACGTGCACAAGAATGGCTCAAGCCTCGATTCTGTTCTACCGAGCTGGCTAGAGTTTTTCCCTAGCCGAACCACGAGCTGTCCGAACCAGCGAATCAAATTGACACCCCTATGACAAGTTATAGATTCTTTTTATTTTTGGATTTAAAAAGCAAAAATAAAACTAACATAAAATTCAGATCAAATTCATCTGATAAGTTGTTCGTTGATAGAGTAATTTATCAAAATATAAAATTTCAAAAAGTTGTGGTCTCAAATATAATTTCCTTTTTTAAAGTTAAAAACTTTTGTCTTTCAAAAATAATAAGCAGGGGCCACTACCCCTTGTCCCCATGTGGCCGTGTCAAGTACTAATTTAATTCTATTTGGACTAACTAAATAGGGTTGTGGTACTGTGACAGGGGTCGTGATAGGCTCCAATGATCGGTGCCAATTTGGCAGCCGCCAATTGGAAAGGATGCCAACAGGCAATAGGAGGGTGCCAAATAAGCGCCTTGTCACAACGGCATGTAACAATCCCTATTTGAGTATCAAAATCCAACTGAATAATATGTAACACTATTTAGTGACGCATGAGTCCATTATCTACAATAAAAAAGACACAATGACTTCATATCATTACTCTAAATTAATTCATGGAGTTTATTATGCTTTAGTAAATTGAATTAAGAGAAGAAGCTTTATGAGATCTGTTTAGACCAATTTATTAATTCACCATGAGACAGATATTTGCGAAAACATTAGTTAAAATTGAAATAGGAAAGATTGCTTATAAGTAAATAAATTTTTATAATTAACAAATTATTTTACTAGTAAGTTTTAAAGAAATAGCTTTTTATTAATTAAAATTTAATTTACTTATTCTGATATTAACAAAAGAGTAACTTTTAACTTTAAGGGGAAAAAAAAGGTCATCCGTAGATGTTGTACACAAAATATAAATTTACTTCTAAATAAATAAATTATAATATAATATATCTTTTATTAATAAAAGTTACTTATTTTGTTTAATACATTTATTTATACTTGTACGTTTACTAATACTAAATAGTATGAAACGCTGTATTTAAACTAAACTCCCTAATCAACTTTAATACTCCAATCGGTGTACTAAATGCACCTTAGCTCAACAGCTATCTAGAGATATTCAGAATAGTGATGGCAACGGAGCAAGTATGGAACGGGTCGGTTATTTCTACTCATCCCGTCAGGTATTTTTGTTATCTTATTCCATACCCATACCCGATTAAAGTTGGACGAGACAGGACGGGGCATATCCCCTACCTTAGTTATAGCCCCATTTATTTTTTATTTATTTTATTTTTTGCTTTTATTTTTTTATGTCCTTAACGAGTAATTTTTTTACCAATTTATTAAAAACAACTTATTTTCTCTTTAAAAATGATGATATATCTATTATTTTTTTGATAAAAATTCAAATTTGAAATTAACTTTAAACAGAGCGGAGACTATGTTTCTCGCACACTCCCTGTACCAGCTTCGAGGTAATGACCCTCATTCCGTACCCGTCCCATTTATCCAATTAGGCGAATAATTCCCCCCACCCCCAATTCGAAACGAGCCCCATGAATATCGGGTTAAACGAGTTTTTTTTTTTTTTTTTTAGTCATCCCTAACTCGGAACAAAAAGTTGCTTTAGTGAGAAATTAAAAAATAATAATAATAATAATAATAATAATAATTAAGACTTATCTTTACAGATATCAACTTTGTTATTTAAAATAATAGCATTTAAAAACTTATAATTAAGTATGCAAGATAGCTTTGCTAGCAATATATTATCCTATGGGGAAAAAGAAAGGATGGCTGACAAGCAAATTTTTTTTTTTTCCCTCATTAGTGGAGAAAGACACGTTACACAATAAACAAATTTTTATAAGAAAAAAAACTGATACTTTATCTTTTAAAGGTGGATCTAGTTAGCCTCTTTAGTTTAAGACTTTCCTCAAGTAGCTGGTCATAAGCCTCTTGAATATCTTCTTCATCTTCTTGTGAAATATTAGTTTTTTCTAAGTTCTCAACTTTCTCATTCTCCTTCTTGCTTTCACTTTTTATTATGGAAGTGAAAGCCATATAGTTCAAACTCTCATCACAATCGGAAACATCACTTTAATTACCTGAGCTCGACTCATTATCAGTGAGAGGTACGCTCATAGCCTTACCTAGTGTCTTCATATAACTAGGACACTTAGTTCTAATGCAACCAAATCCTGACATTTATGACATCTAATAGACCGAGACTTTTTCATGGAATTCATAGTATATTTATTATATCTTTTATGTATGTACTAGGACAATCCTTGTGTGTTTTCGAAGGTGCCTTATTATTTCAAATAAATTTCTTAACAAAATAAGCTACCTCCTCATCTTTTAGAGCATCATTATTCGTTGTGTCACAGTTTTCTTTCTAGACATTTTTAGGGCAATATACTTATTTTCCTTAGACTAGGTAGGGTAAGCTCAAATATTTGAAAGATTTAACTAGTTCTTCTAACTCAACCTGATCCAAGTCTTTGCTTTCCTCAATTGCCCTGACCTTAGGTCGAAAACTTTCAAGTAGAAATTTTAGAACTTTTCTAACTATTTTGGTCTCCAAAATAATGTTGGAAGCTAGAATTAACTATATCATCATGTTTAGCATAGAACTCATAAAAAGATTCATCATCTTACATTCTAATTTCATCAAACCTAGTGGTCAACATTTGTAGTTTAGAGTTTTTCAAAATCATAATTTTCTTATGTATGGTTTCTAGAATGTCTCAAGCTTCTTTACAAGTCTCACACATAGACATACATTTAAACTGTTCAGATGATACAAATATAAAGATGACATGAGAACCTTTACTATTTCAATTATAGTCAACTAATTTATCTTTAGTCCAAGTGGAAACATCTGTAGGTCTATCTACACCATTAATAACAGCATAGGGGGGTATCGTCCTTTATTTATTTATATTTTTCTGATGACGGGAGAACCCGCAGTCACTACCCTTTAGGTGTGCACTGGGTAAACTCTCGGGCTGACGCAATAGCCAACAAACCACGCTAGCCAAATAAATCACATTAGGCAAGCCCTGTGCGAAAGGCTCGACCGAGAAAGTATTGGTAGGGGAAATCGAACTCATGACCAAATACCTGCACACTCACTTACTCCACCACATCGGCATCATCATTTATCATACTCACCCAAACTTCTCACCCAAATTTTTTTTTTTTTCCCAAATGATGTTATCATTGTAATTGATTCTGAATCGGAGCAAATTATAGTTTTCTAGTTTATAATTTTAATCTGTAATTATATTTTAAAAAGATGGACTAAAGAGTGAGTTTGATTCTGATCAACGGCGGAGCTATGATTTTAGAGTTGATGATGGCAAATTTCTATAATTAAAAATGTGGTGGCAAAATTGATAATTTTAAGGAATTTAAAATAAGATTAAAAGGATCTAAAACTGAGTGTGGGAGGCAGCTGGCCTCACTGACCCCATACTAAGCCCCGTTTGGCCTCCATTAATTAAAATTATAATATGAGTAATATTATTATTTTTTTTTAAAATGAGTGGTTGTAAAAGAATGAAAAAATTTCGATTTACGTGTAATATTATTTTATTGAAAATTGTATGATTAAAAATAGGAAAGAGAAAATTTAAATTTAAATTAATAAGATTTAAAGGGAGCCAAACGCGGGCTAAATCTATTGTAATTGTGATTTTATTATGAAGATGTGAACAAGGATGGACCCACATCGGTCATGTGGGGTCAGTTGACCTCATAGAATTTTCAGATTTTTTTTTTTTTTTAAAGTTATCCAAATGTTCCAAACCCTACTAAACATAACATTGATCCATTGCCTGCCTATCTACCTATCTATGGGCTGCCATTTGCCAAGCTCATTTGTTGATTCGCATACAAGCCCAGCAGTGATTAATGATATGTTGTTTTAAAAAAAAAAAATTGTATTTCAAATTTTGACCCCACAATGTCGAATGTCTGGCTCCGTCCATGGATGTGAATCCATTATAAGTGGGTAACACTGTGATTGTCTCGTTCATTTGAAGTTACTAAACCACTGATTTAGCATTTGATAAGATGAAAAATAATTGGAAAAAAACTACAAGCATGCAAAGGCATAATAAAGAGTGAGTAATGCATGTTTTTCAGCTCGTTGATGGCTACGTTGGCTAAGGAATGGGCAATGTCTTGCTCTCATGTCGCAGTCTTGGTAGAAATATGTCTTCCACAAGTACATTTGGTGGGCTTTGGTGCAGGGCGCTCAAATGTGATCTTGTGGGCATGAATTGGAATGGCTGTATATAGATGGCCACATGTTAGCAGTTAGCCATGTCCCAGCAGCTGGCTAGCATGTGTGGGTGATTTTATGTAGTGTTTGTTGACCTCACTTTTTGTAGGGGTAATATGGCCAACAAATTTCGGGTCTTCCCGCATCCATGTAAGCCTTTAATGTTGCATACTTGGACAAATTGTAAGTCACACATGCACTTCTCCGAAGTGGGAGGGGGGTAACTGCGTGAACTCCGACGATTAAGTCAGTCAATATATAAGTGAAATGGTATGTGATATGTTAGAGATGTGAGTTACTAAGTACAAACAGGTCGGATTCGGAAGGATATGAAGTGATATATTGAGAGCAAACTAATAGCCTTGAAAGTCTAAATTTACATTATGTTCTAATCACGACTGTTAGATGAAGTGACACGTGACATCATCTTAACGGTTTTGACGAGTAGCCACTTTAAAACCTAGTCTGACATTCGAAATATAGATTGACAAATTGACCTTCCAAGTGTTTGCCATAGGAACATCACATTATTCAATTATAGGTGGATCTTGTACAGAAGATCTCAAAATATGGTAGACGTGGCAACTTGATAGGCACATCTGATAAAGTGATCCATCACCTCGGCATGGCCCCACCTCAGCCAAGTGGGTTGTGATGTGAAGTGTAAGCCTGATTGACTGAGGTGGTCTAGAGCCTCAATGGACGAGGCGCAACAATTCCCTTGATGTAAAAACTGAAAATTGTAAACCTTGTAGTTGGAGTTGTTAACTCCAAATTAATCGACGATTTCTAAATTAAAAATTCGGCCCAATTGAATGGTTTTTGACTGGGCTTGAAAATTTTCAGGTGAAATTTAGGATACAAGGAATTGAAACTTGAACGTCCTCTAAAAATAGCAGCAGCCAAACCTCTAAAACTAACAAAATTTTACTGTACAATAATCTTTATCCAATCGGTCATGTTACATGTACAATCGAAATTAATAACCACACACATAAGAGAGGGACTCACGATAGATAAAAATATCGTGAGCCACCTCATGTGAGGAAGTTGTCAAAAGGTTGTATAACTAGCAAAATTATTATCTAATACACAAATATTTAATATTTTCTACTTGAGTCCTTTCTATATACAACTTTTGCCGTTCATCTTCTAATATTCATAATTAGGTCCTCATAATTCCAAAAATTATTATTAATTGATTCGATGAAAGTTCTAAATATTTGCAATTATTTCCTTAAAATTTTCAATTGTTGAATTTTAACTCCTAAAACTTATGAGTTTCCTCCGATTGCTTCTTTAATACTTCTAATTGATAAATTACAATCCTTTTGATTTCAAAACACTTCTAATCAACTCTAATTATCTTTCAATTTCACCTTTTACTCTCCTTTCATCCAAGCAATTCCAAATTGAGATTTATCTATAATTAATCGTATTATATTATGGAGCAAAAATTTTCCTAAATTATTTGGCTTAAAATTTAATCTCGTAACTTGTTTTGAGCTTCGATTGTAACAATTGATAAGTGCGTAATATCACTTATTTTGGACTTGATTACTTAATTATTTATGGAAAATGGAGCGAATTTCTACCTAAATTAGTATAATATGATTAATTGTATGTAAAATCTCAATTTGGAATTACTTGGAAGTATGAAACAGCGTAAAAAGGTTAAATTGAAGGATAATTAGAGTTGATTAGAAGTGTTTTGAAATCAAAAGGATTGTAATTTATCTATTGGAAGTATAAAAGAAGCAATCAGAGGAAACTCATAAGTTTTAGGAGTTAAAATTCAACAATTGAAAATTTTAAAACGACAAAATTACAAATTTTTAGAACTTTCATCGAATCAATTGTTAATAATTTTTGAAATTATGAGGACCGAACTATGAATATTAGAAGATGAATGACAAAAATTGTGCATAAAAAGGACTCAAGTCGAACCACGAAGAGAAATCAGGGACCAAAATGAGTGGGTAGCAAAGCTGGGAGCTTGCGATTACAAACCTTGAAGGACTGCGATTGCAAAATGAAGGGCATGATGTTGACAAATGATATCAATGTGTGTATTATAAACCTTGAAAATGAGTTGATGTTGGTATACATAGATCTTTGAGATAAGATAAACTATAAAGTGATAAATAAATATCATTTTCATAAAAATTGTACATTTAATCTAAATTAACATAATTTCAACTTTAATACCCAATTGTAGCTCTATTTGGGAAAATGTAATGCAATATATCGAATTTATCGTGCACTAATTTATATCCAAACTAACCTTTATATCAATTGAAAAATTGAACAGAACTTTGACTTGCAGAATGAATGCAAAAAAGCAGGAATTAAAATGGTCAAAAGTTCGACCTTTTTTTTGGTGCTGACAGTCTTTCGATACTCATATTCCAAGATACAATGACATCAACTTATAATAGTAGAACTCCAAATTATAAGATTTGGTGAACCTACTAATGTTTTGATCTCTAAACTGAAAGAGGATTGAGATGCAAAATTTTGGAATAGTGCATGAAGGAATATTTACTTCACAAGAGAATATCAGATATGATTTTGGAATTAATAAAATCTAGCATTCAGGAATCAATTCATAGAAGTAGAAAAGTATCCAAAAGATACAACAATCGAAAAATTGTGTCTTGAACAAACACAACTTGTCTGGATAGATAACTATTCAAACAAACAGTTTCGACAGAAAATCGTCACTTCTAGAAGGCACCACGTGTCGTCCACAAAAAAATTCGAGAGAAATGAATAAATAATATAATTAATATATTATTTTGTGAAAAAAATATATACCGACTTGGGCCAACCCAAGCCTAGGCTCAGGACCCAGGACCTGTGATTGTGCACGTGTCATGTGGAGCCGAACTAAGGTGACCAATCAGACAATAATGATGGTGCGTGAGTGCATTAGGCTTTGGTCCAACGTACTATTATGTAGGTGCTCTTCACTCCAAAGACGATTGATACACTTAGGGCCCAAATTCATGTGTCAAACTAATATAATATAGAGTTATTTCAACTCTTTTAACTTTTTTATGTGGGATTGGCACTTTCTAAACTTCCACTAATTTTTATTCTCGATTTTCTTTTCAACTATAATTAGCATCTTTTGAACTTAATTTCTCATTCATCTGAAATTGATTTTTTTAAAAAATAAATATACCACGTTAATTTACCTACAGAGTATAATACACTTGGTCAAAGAAATCTTTCATTCGACTACTAGGATCCACTCAAATAATTGGTCAAAATTTAGTCAAACCAATTTTTCCAACAATCCTCCACATGAATGAAATTAAAGAAACAAACTATGTAGACCATAATAGAGAGATATCAAGCGAAAAGTTATTGCATCGAAATAGGTACCTTATAGGTTTTCATCGATGTAAACCATGATAATAGTACCCACTTAATAACCTCCTAAATATCTTTATTTTCACTGTTGCATTCATTTTAAGCCTAAATAACTCTTAGATTTCACAAGTGCTTTAAAGAATTCGAGCCTTGAAACATTCTCATGGAAATATCCATACTTCAAACTTATATAAGTGAGCTTCTATTAAGAGTACTTGCCGTACCTTATTTCGTTTGTCCAAAATACAGGAATCAGTAAAAGTATGATTTAACTTCAAATTTTCTATAGAAAGCACTTTTTTTATGATAAAAATGGGAAGGAGTTAACTCCCAAGTGTTCATTGAATTTTCATAATTTAGTTATCTCATTGAAAAAAGATCTTCGGATATCTAATTAGCAAGATTAGGTTTCCATTATAAAGATCCTTACATAATAGGCTTTAATCTCATTCCACTCGATAGACAGTATACTTAATCTTTTTGTAAGCCTTTTAGTAAGCAAATCCACGAGATTCTTCTTAGATTTTACATAATCTATGAAAAAGCCATTTGAGATCAATTGCTCAATTATATTATGTCTTCGATAAATGTGTCGAGGCTTAGCATCATACATACTTCTTTGTGCTCTAACAATAGTTGACTAACTGTTAAGTGTGTTTTTGCACACTTATTTAATATCAAAATATGCTTATAATTGATTGAATGAATGAGATTTTACTCATAATTAGGTAACATTTACTTTTGTAGGTCAAAAATCATTCATGGAATGAGAACAAGGCGAAATGAGGAGAAAAAGACCAAAAGCATGCAAAGACGTGAAGTTGGGGGACCAAAGTGCACAAGTACCAAAAGTTGAGGACCTTGGCCTGCAATTTATACGGGGCAAAATCGATTTATAAGTCTAAATATGAGGATCGAATTGTACAAGATCAAAGTTAAGATACCTTGAGTGCAAATTGATAAGGGACTTGTATGCAAAAAGGGAAAAAAATGAAATCAAGTTGCAGTTGGCATAGAGTTGGCGCCTAGGCGCCACTACAAGAATTTGGAGATCATTTTGTTAATTTTCAAAACTTGGGAGACTTGAGCTGCAATTTCACTAGGTTTTAAATTAAAAATGCTTCACGCTGGTTCATTCTGCTTCTGGCTTGTTGGGCTGCCATCTTCGGCAGGAGAGGAGGGGGGGGGGGGGGGTGTTTATCTATAATCTTGTATTTTCTCTATTATTTTGTCAAACTTGCAATGTATGTATAAAATATTCTCTTTTTTATCATTTATATAACATGAGCTAAGTTTTATTGTTGAAATTTATGGTAGTAACTTAACATAACTTTAATTAATTTCAATATTTGTTCTTTGATGTTAAGTTATTTATTTTCATATGTTTTTACGATAGTTATTATTGCATTTTCGTTTATATGACCAATGAATGATTTTATTCAGTGATTGGAAATCGTTTGAGAGAAGATTGTGCATTTTAGACCAAATAATAAAAACCCTAGATTTGTTGAGGGGACAGAGATTAGAGGTGAACATGGTTTGATTTGGACGGTTTATACTTTATTTTCAACTCAACCCATTTTATGCGGTTTGAAATTTTTTCAAACCAAACCAAACCATAATTTGCAGTTTGATTCGATTTTAATCCGCGATTTACCATCGACATTATAGTAATATATTTAATATAAGTTAACATATAAATTTCAAAAAGAACTAATAATATTCATATTTACTATGAAACCCATGAATAAATTATTTTCAAAATTGGTTGTTAAAAGATGTTAATAGAACAAATACACGTTTCTTCATTTTTATTTACCTTTTCTTGTTTGATATTCATATTGTCATATACCGGTTGGTAGAGGTAGAATTACATTTTAGTTTGATTAAAAATCCTTTAGTCTGACTATTGAGACGTTAAATAAGGATTGAACAAGATATATTTAGATGTGCAAAAATTGACAGAGTTTCAACTTATTGGGAATTGGAATTTCATTCTCTAACTACTTTATGAAAGTAAAAAGTAGTAGTATTTGTTAGGAAACTTTAACATTTTCACACAATCAATATGATCTATCATTCATTCTTTCTAAACCATAAAAAAAATTCATTAATCATCTAGGCACAAAAACAATTATTTTCTTTCCAAACCACAATTCACAAGTGTGTGTAATAAGCTCAAAAACAACAAATAAAAGAAAGAACAACGAAAAATTGTTTGAGTGAGAATCTGAGGCTTATCGAAAGAGAAGAGAGAACGAGACAATTTAGGTAGAATTTAGCTGACTAACAGGCAAATGCGACTAGTTATTTGTTCAGCAGTGGCAGACAATCGTCAAATGTTAGGGAATAAGAGTTTACGTTAAGGTTTCTTAAACTTTGGACATGATTTGCTATAATAGTTTTGTTGAATTATGATTTGAATTGTTGAAAATATATATATATATATTTCATATGATTTTAGAATAATTTTAGTTTAGTTTAGATATCAGGTAAGGACATGTATTGTGAACTTGTTAAACCATAGACCAATAATGATGAAACTGATTTACTTTCTATGATTATTTCAATAGGATAATTGTAACTTGTATTGCTAAATTGGTATTTTTCTTCTGAAAAGCGAAAACTGTGAAATTTTTAAGTTAACAAAATTAATGTTTTAATTAAAAAATTTTAAAACGGTTCGGTTTGGTTTTATGCGGTTTTTGAAAATCAAAATCTAAACCAAACCATTTTGAAACGGTTTGGTTCAATTTGAGGAAAAATAAAGCCACGGGTCCACGTGGACCCAAACCAACGGTTTCAACTCAACGATTTCGGTTTGGTTTGCGATTTCCCTATTTTTTTGTGCAACCCTAATAGAGATATACTAATCTTCTATCCCTAGGTGACCCAATGGGCTATTTTCACAAAGATTAATGTAATTATTTGGTTTTAATCGACATATAGATACAATAGGTTAAATCAATCAATTAAGGTTAATTTCGCTCGAAATGTGTAATTAACTAAAATTAGAAAATTGGGTTTAACATCGTAAATAAGTAATTCATTGATTGGCCATTAGAGAAATTAATTAGGCGACAATTAAGTGAAACCATAAATCACAACAACATTTTTTCTCCGAAATTTTCAAGATTTTTATATTTCCTAATTTTGTAGATTTTTAGTTATTTTCCAAAACCAAATCTTTAGTGTGTGTTCCTTTTATTGTTAAAATTAAATTAACTAATTTGTATAATTGAAAATATATATTTCTTGAGGGATCAACAATTCGGAATCAAAAAATCCACTTTATTACTTGAATGCAACCTATACATTTGCGGTTTATAATTTTAATGAACAAGTGGCGCAGGTTTAGACCAACATGAAATATCATCTAAAAAATTATGATGCCTAATTTCTCTCCAATTTATCTAAAAATATGAACTCGAGTTTCATTATAGATCGAGCTATATACGTATGTTTAGAAGATTTCCTAGATACAATCGTATCACCAATAGTAAAAATATAACCACTAGTAAACTTTAAATATTTTGTGTTCAATATTCAATTAGAATCAATGTATCCTTCTAATACTGCTAGTATATAATACAATGTAATCCAACATTTGAGATCAATCGTAGATATATAAGAACCTAATTAATGCCTTCTAATGCTCATCACCAGGTTACGTGTCCATTTAATAAACTTGTTCGCTGCATAAGCAATATTCAAACGCATGCAATTTGTAATATACATTTGCTTGCCTATTATCCGAGAGTACTCTAACTAAGAAATGGGTTCACCTTTATGTTTGGCCAAATGTATTCTTAAGTCTACTTGAGTTTTAATTGAACTTTCATCATACATATGAAACTTTTTAAGTCCAGTTTCCATATAGTGAGTGAGACAGAACAAGTCCCTTAGATGTTTTAAGGATTTTAATTTTTAATATTACATTTTCAATAAACATCTTTAATGTCAAAATATTTTGCCAACATTTTCTTGGTAGTCATCGTGATATCATGATTAATATCCATAATTAGCGTTTTATCAACATATAGACACAATTGCATATAAGCATGGTGTGGTTTTAATTTAAACACACTTATCACACTTACTAATCTTAAAACTATTTGACAACACAATTTTGTCAATTTCGCATGCCACTGTTTTTGGCGCTTGATTTAGTATGTAATAACTTAACGAGTCTACACACATTTTTCTCTTATCCAGGAGTAATTAACCTTTTATGTTGTTCCATGTTTATTTCTTCTTCTAGCTATGTAGCAATTGAAAATAAACTTTAATCTATTTCATCACGACATGCTCTGTTAGTTTGAGACCCCAAGGGACTAAAAACAAAACTTGTGTCAAAATTTTAGCTTCCAGTCAAATAATCAAGTATTCGTCTAACGAGAAATTTCATATCGATATTGGACTTGTTTCGAAACTTATATTAAATGGCGAATTTTGTACTCGAGAAAAAGTTATTTTGAATATGCTAGGCCCATGATATTGATGTGCAAAGAAACCACATGCTTAACTAAAGTCAATTAAAGATTTTGAATTTTTTTTTGGCAGCCACGTGCATTAAAAAATAAAAACAAAAATTTGAAATTTGAACCTTTGATTTTGGATTAGAATGAAAGCGTTTAGGATTGGTTTGAATTGATTTCATTGGAAGGATTTTATCAGCTTTCACATGTGGACTTCAAGCTTTACTAGGAAACCATTTTTTGTTTAAAATCTGTCCTTATCTCATCCTTGTGAGTGACATGGAAAAGATTCCTAATTACTCATGAATTCCAATTGACGATAGATAACTCTAGATACATAACATGCATAGCACACATGGAATAAATATCATATGGATATGGCTGCCACACAAAAGAAAAGATAGAAAGGCAGAATATATTTCATGTTGAAGATTCGAAATTGATCAACGCACTCACTACTATATTATTGCAAGTTAAGGTAGGATCCCTATGCGAAGTTGTCGTTATATGAATTTAGTTTTCAATTAAGCACGTTATTCGTTATAATTGCATGAAGTACATAAAGTGCCCTTATAATTTTTATCTTAAATTTTTTATGAAAGGAAGGTTTATATATGTTTAAACTGATGGTCGCAGAGAATTATCAGAACCTTAAGTGTATATGTTAAACTGATGGTTGCAGAGGCTCATCAAAATCCTAGGTAGATCGTTTGATCATCGATTTACTTATTTATGAAGGCAAAATGCAAGAATACAAGATCAAATAGACAATTATTATGTTCATATAACACGTGTAGCCTACTTAGTATTTCTTTGAGATGCTCACCCTTATTTAACCCTTTTCAGAATAATCGGAGATCCAGTGGTGGATTGGCATGAATGGCACATACTATTTTTAGAGAAATTTATTCTTATGTTTTATATTGCCACTATTTTTTTACATTTTGCTATGGCCGATAAATTCGGGATATTTTAAATTAGTGTTTCTTGAAAACTTGAAGCTGATCTGATGATGAACTTGCTTAATATTTTTTTTATGGTGGCTTGATTCAGTTCATTTGAGTTACACTATTGGAAACTAAATATTTCCAGTTTCTGCCTAAGTTTAAAAATCCACCCGGATCTCAATACTTGGAATTTTGAGGTAATTCGAATTGAAAAAGATATCCATATAAGTTATCTATCCCTTGGATTTGGAATCATGAATTTTGGATCTATAAAACTCAAGTTATGAAAATTTTCCCAATAGCTGTCAGATTGTACCTGGGAACAAATTGCCCCGATTTAGAAAGAATTTTTGACCAATTTATTGATTGAATTTATCTACGAAATTTTAACCTGTAATTCCCCTATGTGCATGATATCTACAGTTAAAATTTTGTAAATTTTGGACTTCATTTATTTGTTGAACGAGATTTATTTCAGAAAGTCGTACAAGCTGAAAGTCTAAACTTGCTGAACGAAAATTTCTTAAATTTTGTAATGAGTTCTCTAGAGCCTTAATGTTTTTAATACAAGTTAAATTTCTACATTTTATGAACTATTTAGGTAGAATTTTATAAATTTAAGTTCTTTGTAATGTCACGAGTTCCTCGAACTCGGGGCGTTACAAGCTCACCGTTTAAAAAAGTTGTTTAAACATCCATATGATGAATCTCTAAATTATGCAATGTTATGGTTGCAATCAATACTCTAATAGACTTTATCCCTATAATGTGTGAGTGTGTATCGAAATATTCAAGAACTTCTTTTTGTTTAAATCCTTTGATTGCCAATTTGGCCTTATAATTATCAATCAATCCATCAATCTTTGATTTTGTTCTAATAATTCATTTACAGCCTAATGATTTGTTATTAGGATTGAGATCTATCGACTCCTAAGTATAATACCACATAATAGATACAATTTCATTATTAATAGCCGCTTTACAGAATGATGCTTCTGAATTTGACATTGTTTTATTAGATTATCTTAAGTTCATTTTTTAACAAATAAGTTAAATATTTTGGACCAAAAGATGTAGCTGTTTTGGTCCTATTACTACATCGTAATTTTTCATAACTTTAATGACTACCCATTATAGTAACATAATTTTATTTTTGTGAACTTCTTTCCTATCCTTACAAGAAAATTTGTCTTTGAAAATTACACCATTCCTAAATTCAATGATAGTATTCTCATGTACATCAGGATTGTCTAACTTATATACGAGGAACCGATATGCATTTATTATTAGTGTATCCAATAAATATTCAGTAAATAGTTTTTTGCCATATTTTAACTTGTTTAAGCTTTGGCACTGCTACCTTAGCCAAACATATCCATATTTTTAAGTATTTGTATGAAAGTTTGTAATCTTTCCATAACTTGAAAGAAGTTTCGTTCTTACATCTAGATGGTATTTTATTAAGAATGTGGTTGGTTGAGAGACTTACTTACCCTCTACAAGTTTCAAGTTAAACTAGAACTAATTAACATAGCATTCATATCCCTTTAAGGGTAAGATATTTACATTCAACAACATCATTCAATTGAGGTGAATAAGGAGCTGTAGTTTGATGAGTAATTCCAAAATCCAAACAAATTCTTCAAACGGTGCTCCATATTCTCTACTTCCATCACTACAAATAACTTTTATTCGTTTGCTAAGTTGATTCTCAACATCATTCTTGTATTGCTTAAATGCTTCTAATGTCTCGTCTTTGCTTCTTTGCAAACAGACATAATAATATCTTGAGCAATCATCTATGGAAGTTATAAAGTATTTTGTACTACCTTTAGTTCGCAAATTTCAAATTACAGATATTACTATGAATTAACTAGAGGATTTGAGTTCCTTTCAACGGGATGAAATTGTGTTTTTGCTAACTTAGCTTTACATAAGTTTCACATGGATGATTTTGATCAAATGAAAAAGAAGACAATGAATCTAAACTTACTAGTTTCCGAAAAATATTTTTTACTATATCAAAATCATGAAGTACAGGCATTATATGTACTTAGAGTAGCCCATTAGCTTAGTATCCCTTGCCCACAAACATGCCATTTTTTATGAGTGCAAACTTAACAGACTCAAATAATAGCTTAAACCTATTTTTGCTCAACAAAGCTCTAGTTGCCAAATTCTTGCAAATGTCCTGAACATGCAACACATCGATGAGGGTTACTTCTTTACCTAATATCATCATTACTACTTTACCTAGACCAAAAACTTTTGATGATGTGGAGTTGTCCATGAATAGTTGTCATCCACTGATAGGAGTGTAAGGTGAAAACATCTTATTATCAGCATAAAGTAACGAGTAGAAACAATGTCTATGAACCATTCTCTCGGATTGTCCACCCTATTTGCTTCAAATACAACAGTCGAGAGCATCAGTTTAGACACGTCATTAGACAATTTGTCTTCCTCGATTAAGTGCACTTTGTCCATTTTGTTATCCTTTTTCTGTCAGCAATCCTTAGTGATATGATCTAGCTTACCACAATTATAGCATTCTCCTTTGAATTTCTTGTCTTTGCTCCTTAGATTTCTTTTTAGAATTTCGAATGTCTTTCTCAATTTCAATCTTACAATAAGATCTTGTAGTCCCACTTCCTTGTATTTGTGTTTTAGGTAGTTCTTGAAATCTTTTCACATTGATGGTTATTTCTCAATAATCACAGCAACTTGAAATGTCTCATTGGGCTTCATATCTTTTGCATGTACCTCGTGCAGGATAATTTATAGCTCTTTGATTGTTTGATTTCTTGCAAGTGAATGGGACCACGAACAAGTAATAAAGTAATAAATAAAGTGTTGAACCCATGAGGGCTACGTGTTTGACTGAATTAAAATTAATTGCAACTTTAATCGAATAGCAAACAAATTTTGTGATTTTTCTATGTCAATCTCTAAATTATCAATTAAACTAGTGAAAGCAAGTAAATGTGTTTTCCAAATATGTGAGATACATTGCTAAGATGTCGAATTCCCCTTGTTATTCAATTTTTATTTTAACAATTAAAGTAACAATTGAAATCATTCATGTTGGTCAATGTTCCTAATTCAATTGAAAGCCTCTCTCGATAGTGATCAACTCTATTTTACTCATGTAATCCTTCTATCTCTCAATAAAAGATGCAAGCAATGATAAATGCATTAACAAGTACGAGAACACCTACTGAAACTATATAAAACATAGAGATATATCTCTATCCTCTATCGAACCTTACAATATTTATTATATTGTGTTTAAACCCTATTTTCTCTTTCGATAACAATAAAGTTCACTAACAATTCAATTGGTAATCAAAGAATTAGAAAAAGATAAAAACTATAATAAATATCCATAAATCAAACCAAATTAAAGTCAAAATAATTAATCAACAACTAAAACTATCATAACACGGGTTCATCTTATCCTAATAATGTATAAAACTAGCCTAACATAGGGGGGGGTGGGGGGGGGGGGGGGGGGGGGGGTTAAGAGAGGTCTTTTAATGTATTGTGCTATTAGGTTTTTGTAAGAATCGAAAATTCATTGAAAATCACATCTAAATTGGTTTCCAAAAGAGTTCAAATTGAATAAGGAAAGTCACATTTGTGCACACATGTTTTTATATCTGCATAGCAGTTAGTATTTTGGTCAAAACTTTCTTTGCTGAAATCTGATTAAGGTGATTCAAAGTGTATTAAAAAGCTAAATCAAAGGACTATGATTTTGCTAGAAATGGAAAATTTTCAATTAGGACATTTGCTATGCATCTTTGACTAGAAATCTAGAAGATATCTTGTGTGATTGAAATCGAATTATGGTAATATTCTAATCATATTTCAGTTTTTTCCTTCAAATTGCATCTAATTGACTCCTAAAAATATTCAAAGTATCACTTATAGTCCAGATCAACCATTGAATATTGGCAATTTGATCCTCAAACTTTGTACATCACCATTTTTCGTGGTTTTTTCTTCTTTTTTCAATTCCACTTCCAATAATCGAGTATTACCTAATACATGAATATACAATAGATTAGGCTATAATTACTTAAAAGAACTATTAAATATCTATATGTTTATGTCCGAGTAAGCGTATAAAATACATTTATCACTATTGGATTTAATTCATCACTATTTTAGAATATTCCATTTTGAAGTCGAGGACTTCGCAAACAATGAATTTATTCAATCCGGCATCTTCCTTTTGTACTTCTTTCCAAAGATTCTCAAAATACTTTAGCTATCTTGACCGAACTATATACATTATATAGTGTGTTATCAAGGGAGTTGAGGACGTAATTTCTACACAAGAAGTCATTGTAACTGCATGCATCAAAAGCTGCTCATCTTTGAGGATTTTATTCTTCCTCATCATTAGTCAAAGCATATTTACTCAAGAATTTCACTGAGTTTAGAGTTGTAAGACAAATTGCATCTTTTGTTACCATTTCTTAAAATTCACTCCCATAATTTTTTCTGCTCCCCATCAGCATTGTTAAGAGGTATGACTGATGTAGCATTACTTGTCATAATGTAAACAAGAATATAAATTAGCACATGAATAATAAAATTATCATCTCAAGATTGTTAGAAAAATGTAATGCAATATATCAAACTTACCCTGCACTAATTTATATTCAAAATAACCTTTATATTAAGTAAAATATTGGACCTTGACTTACTTAGTAAAAGGAGTAAAACAGAAATTAAAATGGTCAAGGTAAGGGCTTGATTCTTTCTCCTCAAAATGATAATACCCTGCACTAGTGTGACAAATCCTTTGGCACTCGTTCATTTCTCAAGATGCAACGGCCTCAACTTGTAATAGTAGCACTTCTAATTACAAGATCGATGAACTATTGTTTTGATCTCTCTAAACTGAAGATAACTAAATTATGCAAGAAAATAATATTCGGGATTGAAATGCAAATTTTGGAGTTAATAACCCAAATAGTCATTGAACTTTACAAAAGATTTTTACGAGGTCACTAAACTTTAAAAATCACCCAAATCATTACTGAACTTTGCAAAAGAATTTCACGAGGTTATTAAACTTTGCAAAAGATTTTCATTGGGTTACTGAACTTCAAAAATTATCTCGTTTATCATTGACCTTTGGAAAAACTTTCCCAGGGGTCACTAAGTTCGGTGATCGTTGAGAAATTTTTTGTAAAGTTCAGTGACTTGGTAGAAAATCTTTGAAAAGTTCAGTGATGAATTGAGTAATTTTTTAAGTTCAGTGACCTTGTGTAAACTTTTTGTAAAGTGCAATGATGACTTGGTTGAGTTTTAAAGTTTAGTGACCCGGTGAAAACTTTTTGCAAAGTTCAGTGACCATTTCGATTATTAACCCGCAAATTTTGGAATATTGTAGGAAGGAATACTATTTTGCAAAAAAAAATAAAAAGCGGATATCACTTTGGAATGGATAAAATCCAACATCTGGGGATCAGTTTATAGAAGTTGAGAAATAGACAAAAAATTGTGTTTTGAACAAACACAACCTATCTGGATAAATAACAACTGTTCATAAAATAATATAATTAAAATATTATTTTACTAAAAAATATCCCAACGTGGTCTAAGTCCAAGCCCACAATTGTTGCTATGTTGTGCCAATCGAGTGGCAACGCAAGCACATTTGGACTTTAGCCAAATCTACTATTATGTAAGTTATTTCCTCTTTGAAGACTATTGGTACCTATTAGGGTCCAAATTCAAGCGTCAAACTTGATTAATATAAAGTGGTTTCAACTCTTCTAGTTTTCCTATATGAGATTTGCATTTTTCAATTTTTATACCCAGTTTTTTTCAATTTCAAGTGATGTCTTTTGACATTAATTTCTTATTCACTTAAAATTGGTGTTGAGAAAATAAATATACATCTACTCGTGGAGTAGAACATACTTGACTAAAGAAATCTTTCGCTGACTATCAAGACCTAAAATCGATTTATGCAACAACTCTTAGACAAAAGTTTTTCATATTTTTGTCTCATATATGTTTAGATAATAGTTATATATCTTAAGTCATCATCTTTCTCTATGTTTTGAAAAGATCTATAATAAATATGTATCGTAGTTTCAACTGAAGTTTGTAGCTGTTTTCGTTTTACCTCTCTCTCTCTCTCTCTCTCTCTCTCACAGACATATTGAGTCACGTATAATTGCGTTTATACAACTTTTAAATTTATCAATTCCATGTTGCGCTCCAGTGTCATGTAATCAAGTCTTGACTCACGAACTTATAACTATTGTATCCAATTTTCACCGAAAGAACATTAAAGAATTTGGCCAATAAATAGACATATGTATATACAAAGAAAAATTCAACTATGCTAGAAATGGACTGAACATTTGAAGTGTTCAAAATGAAAAAACATGAAATATGAAGGAAGACTTTGATGAGGTCGCATAATATTTTTCTCTCTCTTCTAAAGTTGCTTGAAGTCATAGTTATTAAAATTGGATTGAACAGGTTGATTCTAACGAAAAACCAACAAACCGGCTATGAGATTTGTCTGGGCTGCTATATTAGACCGATTAGCAAAGGACCCGGCCAAGAATCATTTGACCCGATCAGAGCCCGTCAAAATCAGACGGGTCACTTGAAGTCGGATCCAGGTCCATGTGAACCGGTCCAATAGCCTTTGTAGTGTTATTTTAACCCGGACAGTACCTGTATCCACCGAGGCTGATTGCTTTAGTTAATATTGGGAGCTAAAATTTAATCAAAGAACTCCTACCACAATACATAACAAAAAACAGAAAAAAATAAAGGAATTATCAATATTTTCTTATTTTTTTCAGTTAGTATGATATTGATACAACATATATTTAACTTTTGGTTGTATACAAAATATTTTTAATTTAAATTCAAAATTTAGCAATAACCCATCGATTCAACCGACTATCCAGTGACACAATGATTTGTCCAAGTCAATGTTCACGTCGAATCTACTAACCATGGTTGGACCTTCGAATAAGACTTCTTGTTGTTATTGATTTTTCAAGGTTGTGACTTTAGATCGATGTGAATCTTTTGTATTGTTGTAGTTTAAGAACGACAATACAAATCTAATGTGGGCGCAATTGAACGTCTATCTCCATGATACAATGGAGAAATCTGTAGAAATTGAGCACGGAGTTCCTACACCGACAAACTAGATTTGTACTTAACATTACCACAAAAATTTGACAAAAAGATATATGATTTCGATTTGAACTTCAATTTATCACTCACCTAAGCGTCGTTTTTAACAAATGAATATATGATTTCGTTGTTATCAAGGAGGAGAACACAACTCTACTTTGACCTTCCAAAAAGAAGAACCGAGTTCAACGCAAAAATATGCTAACATAGCCCCATTTTCCAACAATGTTTATGTCTTTTTGATGTTCCAACGATTTGAAAATATTAATAAAGTTTATATTATTATTATTATCATTTTCATTTGTAAAAATATTTTTCTTGGTTAAAGAATAAATTTCACTCCTCCTCAACAATCAACAATTCATAATATAGCTATATCACCAAAATAGATAAAAATAATAATGTATTATTAGGAAGAAAAAGGAAAGAATTAAACTCCTTGGACAGGGTTGAAGACAGAAAGCAAGAAAATAGGCTGATTTAGATGTTTTCAATTGGATGTGTTTTTAAATGAATTTCAAACTATCCAATCGCTTGTTGACACGCGGTGCACTTATTTTTTATCCTGTTTTCTACCCTGGATCATCTGTAGTATCTTTCAAAAGGAAAAGGTGGGTCAAGATTCTTATTCTAGATTATGAACAAGTGTCGAGTAATATGTGTAACAACGATTAAATTATCGTGTTTTATCATTATAAAAATATACAAAGAATAGTTGTTTTAAACTCTAAATTTAATAGCAAGAAGCCAAGAAGGACTAGAATATTCGAACCAAATCGGCCAGTTGTTCCGTCATCCGTGAGGCCCGACACGCTGAAGGTGACATGTGCCGTGAGAGGTCCGACCGTTGCCACATTATCGCTCCTCATTTGAAATTTGACTCGAGAGGAAAAATATCTCTTATCATAAATATTAATATCATATTGAATTAATTATTTTTTTATTTTAATGATAAAAGAAAAAAATAAAGTAATTGTTCTTCAAATTGATTGCTTATTCTACCGTTTGAAATCTCTTTGATAAAAATTTAATACTCTCTCTCTCTCAATTACATAGACTGAATTTCATTTTTCTCTTATCCCAAATATATAGGCTTATTTCCTAATTTAGAATATTTTATTTTTTTCTTTACCAATATACCCTTATTCAATTTTCTCCACATAATATATCAAATTCTTGAAATCATCCAAACACACATTTCTCATTTCTTGAAAACATGGAACAACTCTCATTTCTTCTTCTTCAAATTAAATCATTCAAATTCTTTACTAATTTCAATAATAATTTACTACTACGTACTGAAAATTAAATAGGGATAAATTAGAAAGATCTTGACAAAAATTAATTTTTCAATGACATTAAAGAAGATTTCTTAATCCGTATGAAAAACGAAACAATCCTATATAATTGGGACGGAGGGAGTACAAAATTGAGAATAGTGGACGGCCAGCGTAATAATTAATAAAATTGAGTTCATGTATTAATTCTTTTAGTAAAATTATGTTTTTTGAAGGTATTTTAGTATAATATCTAAATCCCGTTGTTAAGCCCCCGTTTGATCCCCATTAAGTTCAATTACATTATATTCAATTTTTCTCTCTTATTTTCAACCACACAATCTCCATAAAGTAATATTACACGTAAATCGAAAGCTTTTCCTTATTTTTCAATCACTCATTTTTCTAAAAAATATTATTCCTACTATTTTCATTTTCAGGTAATGGGGTTCAAACGGGGGCTAAATTACTATTAAATCAAATTTTGGGTAATTAAGTTTTACTTGGTCAAAGTTTCCTAAAACTGTCGGTAAAATTTCTAAATTTCAAAAGAAAATAGAAAAGTAGCCCCCAACAATTATTAAACAAATGAAATGAAATGAATTAAAGATACATACTTAGTAATGCAATGTTCTTTACACCTAAATTCTATAAAGCAGGTATCTATCTATATCTATGTATTTAAAAATTAAAAAAATAAAAATAAAAAAGTTGAAAAACTGTCCATTACAAGATACAACAAAAAAAGGGATGAAACATACCATCAAAGTCACAGCCCCAGGTCGTGATTGAAATAAAAATTGCACTGATTAATCATTGCCGCGTTCTTTGTAATGTGGTGCCAATCATTTTGAGTTCGAATCTCTTCACAATTCCAGCAATGTCACGCATAGTTGTGTCCAGAACGTACGGAATCCTGTCAACCGTGACTTGCGTTGAATTCACGAACTTCTGGCACGGTTCGCGCCGGTCGGAAATGGTTCCGTGATAATGGAAGTACTTTATACGGCCTTCGGTCTTGTGTGTTGTCTTGCCTATTGTGTTTTGCGACATGTGCACCCCGGTTGCAAACACATTCCGTGGTTGAACCGCGTATTTCCTGTCCCTCCTAATGCCTTTCTTTACGTCCTTGTATACCAGCTTCTCGAATCCCCATTTCCTACAAAAGGAAACATGTATCAATTCGCCGTTTAACATTCACCCAATAATACATATGCATCAAGTATCGAAGCCCTCAAACCAAGTTCGACTTTTCAATGTATCTTTTATATCTAGATCTCAACATTACTCGAGGCTAAACGAATCTCAGCATCGGCTGTTAGATATCTTGAACCTTGAAGTCAATGTACCCCAACCAAGGCTTGGCTTGGCTTTGCTTCGCTTTATAGAAGAGAGACCCTTTCAAAATGAAAATCAAGAGCAAGCAATAGAAAGTATAGCCCCTCGTGCATTTATGAGAACTACAACAGCTAGGAAACGATAAGATCACTAGTGAAAGTAGGACCAACAACGATTAAAGAAGAAGAGGAGTAGGGGCTAGCCTTCGTAGAGGCTGAATCGAATGATTCCTTTTAATCGCGTCTATGTACATACAATAATTTTTCATAAAAATATCTTCTTATCAAAATCTTTCTTGCCGAAATCAATGGTCACAACCAAATTCAGAAGGATGAAAGTGAAGCACCATCACAATAATTAGAATCATAAGTAAAATCCTAATTCCATAAAACACAATAATTGTTAATTGAGCAATTTATGGAACATGGTACAAATCATCAATGCAAGACTGGCTCTAACCCCACCTACCTAACTTCCACTTGGACAGCCCATATGAAATGAAGAGAGTAAAAGACAAATTAAAACAAAACAATAGGGGTCAGAAGTGGTTAATAAAATCAAGCATGTATATGCCACTTGAAGAAACAGTGGACACCACACAATACAAGGCGAATAATGTACATGTGTGTGAGCCAGTTACCGCAAATGCAAATTACCCAATTGAAAATGTAAATTCAATAAGCTGTTTTAATCAGTTAATTTGTTGTAACTAGTTAGGATTCAATACCAGAATCTTGATCTTGAACAGTTATTTATATTTTCCGTGTATGTAGCAAAAATCCCCCTCTTCATTTTCTTCCAAATTCTTTATCAACAACAAGAACATAATCAATCGTTCCCAAATTAACTTCGGACACTAAACAATGGGTTATTTATAATATCAAGGGATTGTGTGGAAAATGAATTCTAAGAGTATTTGGCAATGATTTTGGATCTATTATTCGTATTTTGAATAATTAAGTTAGCGTCAACATAATCTGTGCATCGAAAAGTTGAGGATAATGAGAGGAGGAGGAAATTGGGGTCACCTGTAAGCTGTACGGGCATCCTGTAAAAGACAGAGCTTATTGGACATGGGCATTTGCTCAATGGTGAACTGCGTAAAATCGGAGAATGAATCGAATACCAACTGAATGGTGCTCTTCTTGGGCATGAAAATGAATTCATCCACATCAAAGAACAGCATCCATTTGGCTGCAAATCTGTATCTATGCAAGCAATCATTCACTATGAGGAACTGATTGTGATAGTACCCATCAAATCTCTCTTGGTCCCTAATATCTTGTAGTGTCACGAATCCCTTCTCCATCCATGGTTTTAGAACTTCCATTACTCCGTCGTGTACACCGCCGGCGTCGTGTATCACAAAATGGGACTTGCTTCCGAGGAGTTTTACGTGATAAGCCAGCCACTCTCGCACTCTCTGAGGACTCAAGTTCCCGTACAGAGATGACCCACAATACAGATAATCGTACTTGGGTTGCGAGCTGAATTGTGATGTGAAATTCGCGAATTCTTCGGCAGTCTCGTTCAGCGCCAGAATAGTGTCGGTGGTGTTGAAGCTACTGTCACCACCGCCGTTGGTAGTGGCGTGGATGAGCAGCTTCCCACCTTTACCTTTGGTCACGGTCGGGGTCGGGAAAGTGCAGTTCACGACAACGACGGTGTAGACGCGGCCATAGCCCCAGTCAGTGAGGATCTTCTGGCCAACGGTAGTCACGGTAGAATTGGGATCTTCATCCGGGATCCACTGGCATTGGTAGCTGGGCTTGCCGAAGTCGTGTAGGGGCTTGGAAGATAGCCCCATGACGGCGAAAGTGTTCACTCCACCTCTATAAGCTGACATCAGAATGAAGTTGTAAGCAGCTGAGCCGTAGGGATTGAAAGCTCTCTTTATAACGCCATTTTCCAACAACTGGTCTTGCTTCTGCTTCGGCTGCTGCAGAAGTTGAACGGACGGTGGATCTGGTACCACCGACAATGTTGTGATGTTACCTGATAGATCGGCGGGAGTACCAGAGAGGCAGTGGCGGATGTCGGAAGGGAAGACGGAGAAGCGGGAGGAGAGAAACTGGAAAACGGTGGCGAGAGAGCATAAGAGGAGGAGGGCGACTAGGAGGAACTTGAACTCCGCCGCACAGTTCCATACAATTCCAACGAACATTTTCCTATCTCTGTCTTTCTCCGGTGGATTACTCATCACCATTTCTTTCAACTGGCGGTGGTCGTAGGCCGACAAGTATTTTTTTCAGCTTTCTCTTCACCTCTGAAGAATAGTGTACTTTTTAGCCTACAGAAATCTGATTACAAGTAGAAGTGAGTAATATAAATAACTAGCCCCGGTCCGAACGTAACTTAATAGTGCAAAAGATAGAGGTGAAGTAGTCTCAATCTTGTTAATAGTTACAATGTGAGTGTTCGATTTCTGATATATGGAATTAGATTCTTTGTGGGCACCAGTATACGAACAAACTCTTGTTCCATGACATACTGGAACACATCTCGCGATTTATCTCCTTCACAATGTTCTAGGATCGGGACCCTCAAAATTGAGATTCAACATTTTTTGTGAGTAATGTAAATAATTGGATGGTGCTATGTGTACACTTGGATGTTCTTCTTCTCATATGAAATGGGCTCACTTCAAATAAAATCTAACCTCGTTTGGTCCTTATTTTTTTCAAATTTTAATGTTTGGAATAGTATTTATTTGAAGAATGTGTGACTGAAAATAAGTGAAATTTTTTTTATTTACGTGTAATAATATTTTACAAAATATTGTGAATGGTGTAATTAATTTTAACAACGAATGTGGTGTCACGTTAATTAATTTCTTAGTGTTATGTAATTATATAGTCATCATAATGATAATAATATAATATTTTGGATTAATTTCATTTTTAGTCGTTGAACGTTTAATAAAATATCAAATTAGTCCTCCAACTCTAATTGTCAATCTTTTTATTAGATTATAGGATGTATATTTTGCAAAATGAGTGAATGTACGGTGCACAATAATAGGTAAAAATTACAATTCATAAAATATGGACAGATAAAATTAAAGTTTGATCAACTTATAAGTAATTAAACTTCAAAAATTAATTTGAAAATATGTGCTACCTTATTATGATTTGTGGTAAATAATTTATTTTCAAATTTTACATACTTGATTAGGACGAATGATTACATAGAAACGTAAAACACGTGAAACTATTATCAAATATTAACATCATTGTAGATTTAACATGCTAACGGAGTGAGTAATAACGAAAATGAATTGAAGTTCAATGAGTTAACTGATACAAAATAAAGTTACATGATCTAATTGAAATTTCGAAGAAAGTTGAGTGACCAAAAATGAAATTAATCCTTATACTGAATATATAAGTAGTAGTGACAGCATATAGAATAATTCCCTGTGAAGCAACTATTTAATAAAAGTACAGGAATAGAAAAAGCCTTTGCTTTTACTTGGGGAAAGGGTATGTCTGGTGGGGTGTCCTTAAGCTTTTTAATTATTTCTTCTGTCTTTTTTGTTGCCTTTTAGCTTATTCGTATTCCCCCCTCTCATTTCTCCCCCACATAAACCTTTTTTTTTTTTTTTGGTCTTTTATATTAATAACTTAAATTACATGTTTAGTACCAGGGGCGGACCTACTTGAGGCCCAATAGGAGCGGCCGCCCCCACTTGATTTTCAAATTTTTTTTCTAAATTTTTTTAGGTTTTCAAATTTTTTTTTCCAAAGTTTTTTGGTTTTGACCCTAAAATTTTTTGATTTCGTCCCCGTTGTACTTTCGTCCTAGGTCCGCCCCTGCTTAATTCTCAGTTTAAATTACTTAACAGTTCTAGGGTTGAATTCTCAATTTATACACAAGAATTTATGAAGTGTGTATTTTTTTTTTTTTAACACAATAAAGTCCATTAATGTTTCGTGTTATATTGACATAATTCCTTAGGCATTTCATCTCTCGTTTTTATTTTTAGAAAAACTTTTTAAATGAGAAGTCACGGTAGATTTTCACGTAATATTAGACCCCGTTTGATTCCCATTTTTCTAAGAACGAGAATAAAAAATGTAATCGTTACAAGACCTATACAAGAGATAGAAAGTTAAATATGATGCTTTGATTTGATGGATAACGGTCATATTTTTTTATTTTTGAAGCAAAAGAATGAAAATCAAACGGAGGCAAAGAGCGATAAGAGTTTATATTTAGGGGCCGTTTGATTCCAATTTTGATAAAAATAAGAATGAAAAATATAAACGTTACAAGACCCACACAAAAAAAGTCCAATATAGTAGCTTGATATGATGGATAACGATCATATTTTTTATTTTTGTGACCAAAAAATGAAAATCAAATGGAGGCAAAGAGCGAGAAGAGTTTATATTTAGGGGTCGTTTGATTCCTATTTTGATAAAAATAAGAATGAAAAATATAGTCGTTACAAAACCCACACAAGAAATAGAAAGTCTAATATGTGATGAATAACGATCATATTTTTTATTTTTGTGACCAAAAAATGAAAATCAAACGGGGCTTTAAATAAATTTTTATTTTTGACCTTCTACGTTCAATCATTCTATTAAATGAATACAATAACTATTATTTTATTTAGAATTGTGACTTTAGTTGATTGACGCTTACGCAATCGAATAAATTAGATGACAATTAGTATTTAATTAGTTATATAAAATTTATATGATTGAACTCTGAAATGCAAAATTAAACCCAAAAAAATTTATTTTTCTTTTTCTACTAAAACATAATTTAATTGAATAGTACTATCTAGTAAACTAGTGATTTTATTCCCTATTTTGATCGGATTAAAATCTGAATTTTAATAAATTTTAATTAAAAAATGATGAAATATGAGTTCTATAAAGTATATTAAAATCTAAATTTTAATAAATAATTGTTTAGTATATATAAATATAACTATTAAGATTTTAAGGGAGAAGATTCCAAACAATGAAAGCCGGTTGGTAGGAGTAGCGGTGGATATTCATCATTATTTATTGGAAGAATTGCAGTTGTGTCCCAAACTTTTTAAATTTTGCAGATTATACCTAAGCCATTTATTTTTGCAACTAGAATCCCAAATGTTTCACCTGTATTGTAGCTGAAAGACATATGGATGAATTTATTTATTTTTTTAATTAGATACACAATTTTTCCTTTTAAATCTAACCCATGTTTGGCCCTATTTTCTTTCATTTCTTTCCTTTTTCTTATTTTTAACTGCATAATCTTTCATAAAATAATATTATACGTAAATCGAAAATTTTTCATTCTTTTTCAACGACGTACTATTCAAAATAACACTATTCCAAACATTAAAATTTGAAAAATAAAATAAAATAAATTGGAGGTCAAATGGGGGGTTAATCAAAATGTGGTCAAATTAATTTTTTTGGATTGGCTAAAAGTAAAATTGACTATTGGATGTCCTCTTGCTGCAATTGAGGTGAAAGCTTTAGAACCCCAGATGCAAAAAATAAAAAGTTTAGGTATGAGCTGCAAAATTTTTAAAGGTTGGGACCACAGATGCAATTATCCCTTATTTATTTGTATAAATGAAATGATTGAGCAAGTTTTTCAATTGAAAAGCAAATACTATAAGTTAATAAACATTTATTTATTGTATAAGTTGACGCGTGGAAAAATTGTTGACCGCAATCAGACGCGTGTCCTGGCTGGCCACACCATATCCATTGGCTGTTGCATCGCTTGCCTTAGACAAGATTGACGGTACCACAAAATTATTATTATTATTATTTTTTTTTTTTCTTTTCCCATTAGGTGACCATTTCAAGGTCGACCGGTCGACAAAAAAATTTGGAGGGCATTAGAGGTTTAGAAGGCAAACTATGCATCATGCCATTTCCAGCATTATACCAAATTTTACACTATTTTGCATTAAATCTCACACTAAATTATAATTCATCTTCAACTATTACACTAAAATTTGCATCAAATGAATAGTGTTTAACCATTTTCTTCCCTTTTTTTCTTAATAATTTATTTATTTGAAATATTATTTATGTAATTATTTTATAAATACATAAATTACTAAATAAATAATTACATTAAATTACGAAAAAAATTAAATTTATTAATAAATATAAAAATATATAGTATAATTAATAAAAACACTACAACAATGAAAATATTAAATCATGTTATTAAAAAAATAGTATAATGCATTTCAAATTAGGATATTACGATATTGCGAAGTCGAAATATTATTGCAATTTAATTTTCGAAATTCAAATCGTTTTCTTTAAATAAAATTAGATTATCGTACTTATGTTGTCGTTTAATATATTTTGTTTTAACTTTAAGAAATCATTGTGTTTGTTATATTTTAATTTTTTTCTTTTAATTAATTCATTAATTATTATTTTTTATATTTTAAATGCAAATAATAATATTAATAATTTATATTTTAAAAAATATATAGTACAAATGACACAAATTTCCTTAATCAATTTGTTTGAAAAAGAAAAGGCGAAGGCAAAGGCAAAAATGATATTATACACTTTGCACCAAAATGGTGCAAAGTTTGGTGCCACATTTGATGAAATTTGCACCAAAATTTGGTGCATTTTGATGAAATGGTACATACATTGGAGATAGCCTCAGGGCACATCTCTGGCATTGCGAGCCAACCTCCCTCCTCTCCTCTTAGTCGAGTTAGTAAACAACCTTTAAAGACGCTTGGTCGAGCTGGGAAGAAAATGTTTCGTATAGTTTTCGTTTTTAGCACGTAATATTCACTTATAAGATTTTTCAAAAAATGCTTTCTATCATTTTCATCTTTTCATTTAAGTTTACTAAAACCTATTTATATCATTTTGAATAGCTTCTTAAACCTTAATTCAAACTTAATTTTGAATTTTTTTTGCCTTTTATGACGTCACTCTAAGCATCGACTTGTGACAACCAACTAACAAGTCCAATCAAGCCACAATTTACATCACCATTTCACATGGTATAATCGAGATCATATATTGAGGTAGTTAAAGTGATACATCACCTCGAAAGAGATATCATTTAAAGGTCGACCTTCCATGACCTAAGCAAGGCCTCTGAGATATTTTACATCATGTCTACCCAAATTATATTTAAAATTAATTAATTAATTAAATTTAACGATAAATAGAAATATTTTGCTTCATGTCTAACCTATTTTCACCGTGCTCCATTGCTATTCGTAAAATAAATCCATACAAGAAACATTATTTCACGGACACTTTTTTTTAATGATGGTGGGTGTTCGGTCCAGTTTACACGCACCTCGATTAATTTCACGGGACCCTGAAATTTACAGTCAAATACTCACTTCAGTGACTTTGAGGGGACTCGAATTTCAAAGACACTTTAAGCAACATATTTATCAAAAATTTTGAGGAAGGTGCAGACTTTTTAATATTTGATTATGATTTTCATGGTATTTTTTGAATGGTAAATTTGAAAAGGAATGACGAACTGAGTAAACATTTTTTACACTCAACGTGTATTGACAAGGATCAAAATACATAAAAATGTAGTCATTTTGCTTCTATTATACTTTCCATCTTTTATGTTTCTTTTTATTGCATTGTGTTCATTTTTCATTAATTAAAATTTGTTTTAAAATTGTTTATAAACAATTCAAATTATAAATAAATATAATACTTATAAATCTTTCGAAATTTATAAATAAAAAAATAATAAATTTTGATATCAATCATTTACAAACACAAGCCAAACAGAAACGTAATTGAATAATATTTATTAGACACCCAAACGTTCGGAGAAGAAAGTCGTTACAGTGGGTCCCATTCACATGCGACAACGTTTATTATCTTCCTACCAGACAAAATAATGAGACTCGTTGGCGTAACATTGGTTCGAAGATTATAAAAATCAATTTGACGGTCCAGTTGTTCCTGCTTTGTTGATTCTTTTGGTTTCATCAGTACGGTCTAGAAAAGGCCGGACCGGATAAGAACTTATGTTATTTTTTTATTATCAATTATCAAAATTTATCCATATGATAAGTAAGGGGGTGTTTGATATGCATTTTTATGTAAAAAAATGTATTTTAGAATAATAAATTAACGCTAAATATGTGGTTGAGAAATAAGGAAAAAATTTTGATTTACGTGTAATATTATTTTAATAAAAAATGTGTGGTTGAAAAGAAGAAAAAGAAAAATACATTTTAAAAAAAATGACTACCAAACGGGTCCCAAGTGACATCAAGTTAATGAAAACGAGACTCTAATCTGGAAAACATGAAAGTCAAAATAAATTTGTGGTTTGCGACTTTGCGTGTCATGATGTAAGTAAACAATATCCACATAGAATTAAATTGGACGAAGAAACAAACATAGGCACATAGCAATAAAAAATTTAAAAAAAAATGAAAGTGAAAATAAAAAATAACTGATAAATAAGTTCATTAGGTCCTTGTCTGAGAGAGATTAAAGTCGAATTTTTAGTAAATTTTGATAAAATTGATGAAATATATGGTTAAAAAATTGTGAATCTCTGAAATTAATTATCAATTTTAACTTAACATAAAATCTTCATTTTAATGTTGGAATGTGAAAGCGAAATTATCCAGAAATATATTTTTTTTAATTTAATAAATAAGATCGTCTAGATGTTCATTGTATGTTATATCAAAAATAAAGAATTCAAACTTTTACCCAAATTCAATGATAAATTCTTGAATTAATTCTAAATTACATACTTCAAACCTTTTGGATCATGAGTTTTCAATTTTAATTCCAAGAACTTGATGTTTCAAATTTCAAAGTCTTCTATAGTATTATCCAAAATCAATATTATACCGACTGGTGGGCACCTTCTATTACTTAAATCAAGATATTAATTCTTTAACTAAACAATTAAATAAGATGAAAAAATAATTATTTTTTTCCTCCAAATATGAACATTATAAAATTACATATTATGATAGAAATAGGAATTCTATGCTTTTATCCATTCTCTATTTATAAAAATATAATAGTTTTCAATCCTTGTACAATAATAATTCCATATTAAAATATGAGTTTTAATTAAAATTAAAGTAGGACTTTTCAATTACGAATTTAGTTAAGTTTACGACCTTCATAATAATTATAACTTAGTACAAAACTTTATTTTAATTATAATTAAGCCCCAAAACTATTATAATTATCGTAATTAAGTTTCAATACTTATAGAGCTATCACAACGACTTGATTAGACATATATAATCCAAATTCCAACAACTAGATCTTGTCTAGTCAACCCTTGGTTACCTAATCTAATTATTAGCCTTTGTTTTTTTCACTATACGAACATAAATAACCGTTTTACCCCTCTAATTTTTTCACCAACTTAAGTATCATTTTCTTCAATGTCCTATGAACTAATCTCATATATTGAAATTTAGTCGTCGCTAAATATTGAGCTCAAATTTTAATCATTCAGCAGAAAATACTTAAATAGTCACTCTACCCATTTACCCCTCTGATGACTCTTGGTTCTTTAGCATTTGCAATAGTCTTACTATAATCCCAATACAGTGTAAAGGGCCATGCAGATGCAGGCACCACCTCGATGTCTGTAAGGATTTTCGAAATCATACAAACAATTTAATAGCTTCACAAGCTGCCAAATACTTGGCATCAATAGTGAAATCAGAATGCGTGATTGCTTAATACTTCTCCAATTAATGGCCTTATGATCAATTGTAAACAATAATATTGATGTCTACACATGTGTTAGTTTTAATCACTTTGTTGAATCCCTATTCCGAGATCTCGATGTTTGCTTCGATCTATAAATAGATTGCTGAATCCACATTATCTGTAACCTCTTTATATATCGTCAGATCATCAATTTATACAATGGAGATACCTGATTGGACTCTCCACTCAACAAGTATCTTGAAGGTGAACTGATGACCATCCGACTTTGTCTAAAGGTTGATTGATTTAGTACTGTGGTGTCATTTGCAACATTATAGTTTCTCAATGCTGGCATTACCGTTATGTCACACAATTACCTCCTCATTACCTTCAACGTTCTATTGATCTATCGAATCAGATGATAACTTATCTCTCCCACTCAGATCACGTTATCCAGGTATATTTGACACCATGAGATGTCTGTCCCAAATTGTTTCCCAAGAATTGATGAGGTAGAATTATTCCCACTCATTACTTCCCACACGAATTTATTTTTGGATTGACGATCATTAATATACTTATCCTCTAGAAAGGTATTATCTGTACTAGCAAAAAAACCTTCATAACTAGAGGACTATAAAAATTATTCATTAATATCTTTAGAATATCCCACAAACAGACACATTTCTGACATAGACTCCAAATTTTCTGCTTTCTCTTTCAGTATATGAGTTAGACCTCCAAGTTTTTGATGTGATGCAAGCAGGATTTGAATCCCTTCTAAAATTTTAGAAGAGTCTTGAGAATAGACTTAGAAAGAATTAAGTTAAGAATATATCCAATTGTTTTCAGTGTATATCCCAAAATGAGATATGTAGAGTTGTGAAACTCTTCATTGACCTCACCATATCTAACAGTGTTATGTTTCTTCTTTCTGAAACGTCATTCTGTTGGGGTATACCAAGTGTGTTCAATTAAGAAACAATACTATTTTCTGTTAACCTGTCCCTGAATTCTCCCAAGAGGTATTCACCACCTCGATCAAATTAAAGTGTGCTAATACTCTTAATTAAATGTTTCTCGACCTTAATCTTATACTCTTTTGATTTCTCAAAAATATTTGACTTTCAAGCCATTAGGTAAATGTATGTGAAAACTAGAGTAATCATCTATAAAGAAATATTCATAGTTCCCATTCTCAAATTTATTCATGAGTCTACACATATCAGAATACACTAGTTTCAATACATCTTTGGTTGTATCTCTTTCGTCAAAAATGATATCTTGATCATATTTCCTTCCAAAACAAGAATCACAAATTGATAATGGTTCAATCTTAACCCAGTTGAGAGGTCCATCTCTAGTCAATTTTTATATTCTGTTGAGGTTGATTTACCCAAGACGCCATAGATATGTATTACTAGTATGGTACAAAATTTTATGGTTTATAGTTTGTAGAAGTAACTTTTATTCCTATATGGAATAGTTAAATTATAAATAGCATTCATGAAATGTTCGAATAAAATAGTAACTTTATTCATTAAAATGCAAAGTGTATCAGATTCCGATTTTATAGAATAACGTTGTCCTATTAAATTGGAAATAGAAATCAAATTCCGCTTCCTTTGCAGGACATAATAAGAGTATCTAAGAATTAAACTCTTATCACTACTAAAAAATATACTCCATTGCTCTTACCAAAACTGTTACTCTTGTATCAACGATGATTTTAAGCTGGCCTTTATTGAGTTTTTCACCTTTCCTGAAGCACTTGCATTAACATGGAAATATTATTAGTGATTCCAAAATTTACAACTCAGAAATTTGTAGTGTCAACACTGAACAATACTCAGTAATGAAAAACCTCACCTATACTTTGCTTTCTAGCCAGTGCATCTATGCAATCTTTCTCCAGTGTCCTTTTGATCGTAGTTGGAAAGGCCTCAAGGCTTTCCACCCACCTTTTACTCTTTTGTATAACTTTCTTCCTCTTCTTTCCAAATCGACATTTTTTAACTTTGAACTAGAGGAGCTACCAAATGATACACGAGCATTGCCATTGTACCGTTAAGGCCACTTTCCACATTACAACTCTATCATTATCTTAGTTAATTATATCTTCGTCTCGTGCAAGTAATGTCCACAGTAAACTATGAAAAAATTGTCAGGTAAAAAATTCGATGCCATGTCAAACCGAGTCTCCTTGATAGATTGTTGCCCCAAGACTCTCAGGCATATTTGAAGTATGCAATCATAGTCAAATTATGAAACTTCACAGGCACGCTGAATTTCATACAGACGTTCTATAAGATACAAATGTCTTCAAAAAAGCATTCATACTTTGATGACCAAACATGCCATGAATGGTCTCCAGTATGTTTTATAAGGTACTCTGACTTTCAAGTATTTTGTTGTAACATGTTTGACGTCGAAGTCAAAATGAAACAACTAATCGTTATGTCTGTAATCTCCCACTCAACATATCCAGTCGTTTGGACTTTAGTAGGTCCATCCGGGCATCCATTAAACACAAAGTTAAGTTTATCCACTTTAAACATAAACATTGAATGATGTTTTTAATTCACATAATTTTTTTCAATTAGTTGATTTTGTTTAGAATAACGGAAAAAATTGGCCAAGTGATATTTTGAATAAAAATAATTATACATTGCATATTAAAATTGAGTAGCAAAGAACAATTTAGTATATGATGCATGAATGCACATATAAATCCATCTAACTACAATAATGCAACGACTACTTGATCT
This sequence comes from Olea europaea var. sylvestris, assembly GCF_002742605.1. NCBI lineage: Eukaryota > Viridiplantae > Streptophyta > Magnoliopsida > Lamiales > Oleaceae > Olea > Olea europaea. The sequence goes on along the minus strand of NC_036257.1, from coordinate 3,380,166 downwards.
ATGTGATCCAATAGGCTCCTCTATAGGAAAGGTCACTGTGTTCAACGATCAAGTTGAGACTGTCCCACTAAACAAATGACAACAAATGTTTATATAAGTTTAGTTTCATTTTATTTGGTTACCAATGTAAAGTCTGAAAATTTTCATAGAACAAATTATTTTATATGTTATATTTTTAATATTTTGAAAAGTTGGAGGATTAAAATGATATCTTTGTTAATTCAATTTTATTTGGTTCAACATTTATATTTCAGTAGAGCGAAGATAAGTATATCAATATTGAGTTTGTTAGATAGCTCATACTTAATCATCTATTTTAGGCTCGAGAAAAAATCAATTCGAATAAGTTAACTCTAAGATATCGTAATTTGAAGAGGTTGTTAAAAAATAATTTCTTAATTCAAATAAAACTTTGGATGTAAATGGAGCTATACCGCATGTATGGACATATTTTATTTTTGATTTTGAGATGTATGGGTTAGGTGACTCGTGTTGGGTTGTTGGGGATAAAGTTTTTTTTTAAATGATTTGGAGTACTTTCATTGTGAAATATGACACTTTTTAATTTTACCATAAATTCATCTTCCGTTTCAACTTTAAATATCGTAAAGGAGGTTTTATTATTTGCACAATAGAATATATAGATACACATACATGCAGCAAATAAGAGAAGAAAGATTTAAAACGTGATTTTGGTATTACCTTTCAAGAAATTATTTGATCTAACGAGGTAGAATAACGAGGTGCAGTTTTTTTTATCCCATTTAAATTTTTTTTTCCGTGTTGTTGAATTATTATACTTATGAAAGTTAAAGATATGATATGATATATATGATATGACCATCCGGTATCAAAGATATGATATGTTCTAATCTCTTATCGGTCCCTAAAGATATGATGACGGTATGATATTTTAGACGCGTGATTTAAATATTTTTATTTGGGATTGCATCATTATTTTCATGTCCTACTGAATATTCCTATATACTCATCCTTTTCCCTTACTCATTACAGATTAGAGCATGTCGTTGGTTGGCAACAATAAGATGCAATCGTGGTACAAAGATTTATGAAACTCAAATAAAATAATTCGGTGTAACGAGACATTTTTAATTTCAGCATTCATAAGGACTTTTATTTAGAAATTTAAGACATGATTTATCGGGTTTTAAATTTTAATCTGTGTCAAGCTACATTAGTGGAGTTAACATTTTATTATTTATCTAATAAATGTGATATGCATGATTTTTAGCATTTATCTGGAATATATTTTATTTGGTTATGAGTTTTTTCTATTAATTAAATTGTGCTCATTAATTTCATGTGTTTACACTATTGAAATAAATAAATTTGGTAGCAAACTAAATCTTAAAATTTGGATCGTTACAGTTTGGTATTAGAGCTTAAGTTTTACTTTTCTATAGACTCATATAAATTCTAAAAGTTCAAATCGAACCGTGTTTAAAAAAAAAAAAAAAAAAAGACTGACGAAAAACGAACAGTGACAAAAAAAATTATAAAAAAATAAAAAAAGGAGATATTTTAAATGATTGTTAAAAGTGTTGTGTGTGTGTGAGTGTGTGAGGATGGGATTAAGTTAAACTATTGTGTGAAATAAATAATTATTTGGTAACTTTAACTTTGCAGGGTATTCGTTAAAAATTAATATTTTTTTCTGATATATAAATTAAAGATACATCAAATATGTAGGTTTTTATCTATTTAATTCCCTAAATATGTAAAAGTTTGAAAGACCTCTGGCATTTAACGACCACCCTCCCATGAGTCTAAGGTATGTAAGAGGGCGAGAAGAGAAATTTGTTTAAATTTTTTGCATAACTTAAATATTTTAAAATGTCCACGTTTAAAGTTTTTAGACATGCATGTTTATTTTTCTTACTAAGTTTATGATATGTATAATATAGGTATAACACGTTAGACTTAGTACTAGTCTTAGATGGGCGACTTAATGTTAAATTTTAGGAAAAGTACCACCTACTTGCACGAATTTGATACGTGACTTATTTCGAGTGGAATAAGAATTGAGCAAGCAGAATCAAGCATCCCCACCACAAAATGCACCGCCACTGCAGAATGCACATCTGTTTGTCCCTGAAGCTATCTTAATGTCAAGCAATTTCATTGGTACAAGCCTCCTACTTTCGATGGTGATCCCTGCCTATTGGCTGTCGAGGTGTGGATAAGAGGTTTGGAGCACATATTTCGACACATCACTTGTACGGATGCACAAAAAGTACTATGCGCAAAATTCATGTTTGTGGGAACAGCTAATCACTAGAGGGAGTGTCTCACGCACTAGGACTAAAGTGCACAGAGCAATATGATTTGAGAGCAATTTAAAAATGAAGTGATGGAAAAGTATTTTCCATAGGCTTCGAAAGACTTCAAAAAATTAGAGTTTCTACAACTCAGACAAGTAAGCATGTCGCGCACTAATTACAAGAGGCATTTTGAGTAATTCTCAAGGTATGCTCCGCACTTGGTGGATACCGAAGTTAAGAAGATTAGGAAGTTCGAAAATGGACTACGACCAGAGATTGACACGATCATTAGCCCCATCAGTTTACTTCATATCGTGAAATCTTGGAGAGGGCTCGTGCTATTTCATATCGAATGACTACATTTGAATGGTATACCCAGCAAGGAAAGGAGTCATTGGGAAAATAAAGTGAAACGATCAGAGCAAGGACAGACATAACTAGCAGAATAAAAGACCAATCATAGGAACTTGTATCGATGGGACCAGTGGGAGTATTACACCTTACTTTAAGTGTAATAAACTTCACAAGGGTGAATGCTTACTTGGGAAGAACATGTGCTTTCCATATGATAAGCCGAGACACATTGCTATCAACTGTACAGAGCCTCCAAAGAAGAAGAATGATGATCAGGACAAGAACAAGAAAGGAAAGGCCCGAATTTTTGCACTAATTCAGTATAAGGTAGAGCATTATCCTAATGTGATAGCAGGTGTTTTATTATTGTTTGAAGTACCTATTTATGTTCTTGATTTTGCATCTTAAGTCGCTAAATCTAACATTATAGTTACAAAATAGGTATTCTACTATTATCTGATAAATCTGCTTATGTGCTTTTTGACTCTAGGACCACAAATTTTTTTTATCTCCGCATTCTTCATCACTATGTCTAACATTGCATTTGTGATAAAGGATTATGCATTAGAGGTTAGCATTCTTTCAGGAAAAACTCTTTGCACAAATCAGATGACTAAGGCTATGAAGTTAGAGATTAACGGAAATGAGTTGCTGGTGGATTTATACCTTTTAGAGATTAAAGATTTCAATATTATTTTAGGCATGTACTGGCTGGGTGATAATCATTCAACCATTCAATGTCATGAGAAAGAAGTGTTGTTTCAATGACCAAGAAAGGAAGAGTTCCGTTTATTTGGAGCAAAGTTTAAGACTCTACCTTGTCTTGTATCTACTTTACAAACAGAGAAGTTGTTAAAAAAGGAGTCACACCAGGGATTCTTAGCTAATATCATCTTTGTGCGAGACTTTACTGACATATTCCCAGAAGATCTACTAGGCATTCCACAAGATAGACAGATGGAGTTTACAAATATTTGGTCCCTAGAGTAGCACTAGTTTCTAAGGCCCCATATAGAATGACACAAAAAGAACTTCATGAATTGAAATTACAGTTGGAGGAGTTGGTGGAAATATGTTTCATTTGACCAAGTGTATCTCCTTAGGGATCTCCAATACTTTTTGTGTGGAAGAAAAAATGGAGTATGAGGATGTATAATGACTATCGAGAATTGAACAATTTGATCTGACCATCAAAATAGATACCCACTGTTAAGAATAGAAGATCTATTTGACTAGTTAAGGGGTGCATTGGTGTTTTCAAAGATCGACTTTAGTTTAGGTTATCATCAGCTGAAGGTCAAGGCAAGCGACATACCGAAAACTACTTTTCAGAACTCGTTATGGATATTATGAATTTACTGTAATGCCTTTTAGTTTGACCAATGATCCAACTATATTTATGGATCTAATGAGCCGAGTGTTCCATAAGTACTTAGACCAGTTCGTCATAATATTTATTGACGACATACTTGTGTATTCTAAAGATAAGAAGCAGCATGAGGAACAACTCCGAGTAGTACTTGAAACTTTGAGGAAAGAGAAATTATATGCCAAATTCAAAAAGTGCGAATTTTAGCTCGATCAAGCGGGTTTTCTTGGTCACGTGGTTACCGCTCAAAGTATTGAGGTGGATCCAATTAAAGTTGAAACAGTGACAAATTGGCCTAGGCTGACCAATGTGGGTGAAGTTCACAGTTTTTTAGGGTTGGTTGGCTATAAGAGGAGATTTATTGTGGGTTTCTCAAAGATAACTGGGCTGATGACTCAGTTGACTAGAAAGAGTGTGAAGTTTCAATGTACGGAAAAGTGTGAAAAATATTTTTAGGAAGTTAAGTAGAGATTAGTCTTAGCTCCTATATTGACGATGCCTGAAGTTTTGGATAGGTTTGAAATTTATAGCTACGCCTCCAAACAGAATTTAGGCTGTGTTTCGATGCAAATGGAAAAGTGGTTGCTTATGCCTCTAGACAGTTGAAATAGTATGAATAGAAATATCTAATGCACGACTTGGAGCTTGCAGCGGTTGTTCACGCCTCAAAGATATGTCGTCATTATCTTTATGGTAGAAAGTGTGAATACAAACTACAAGAGTCTCAAATACTTCTTTACACAGAAAGAACTGAATATGAGACAAATGAGATAATTAGAGTTAGTGAAAGACTATGACCGTACAATTGTTTACCATCCAAGTAAGGCTAACGTAGTCGCAGATGCCTTAAGCAGGAAGACACGATCACACTTAGCAGTTTTACCTAAGGTGCAGGAACACTTAACAAATGATTTTGAGAAACTGAGATTAGAAGTCATCATGTCGTTGACCCAAACTATAGCAAGAATAAAAGCATTTATAATTCAACCTATTTTTCGGGATCAAATTAAGGAAGCACAAGATAAGGATCCATTTCTACCAAAGATCAAAGCTGAGGTTGGTACAAATAAACATATAGGATTTGAAGTATCCACTGATAAAGCATTGACTTTTAAAGGAAGATTGTGTATACCTAAGGATGAAAGTATAATAAACGAGATATTGGAAAAGACTCACTCTATCTCGTATGCTGCACATCCAGGCAATACAAAAATGTACAGAAATTTTTGAGATACATTTTAGTGGAGAAATATGAAAAGAGGAATTGGCATAAAAAAATGTGTGTCTGTCAACAAGTCAAGGCAACACATCAAAAGCAATAAGGACTACTGAAAACTTTGAATATTCTAGAATGAAAATGGAAACACATAACGATGAACTTTGTGGTAGGCATTTCGATGTCAATAAGGGGTCACAATGCCATTTGGGTAGTGGTTGATCTTTTGACGAAATCAACCCATTTTCCCCCAATCAAAGTACATTTCAATATGGAACAACTCGCACAGCTATATATCAAAGAGATAGTCAGATTGCATGAAGTTCTTGTCCCCATTATTTTAGATAGAGACTTGAGAAATTTTTGGAAAGTTTGCTAGCTGCCCTAAGGACGAAACTAAACTTTAATACTACTTATTATCCACAGACAAATGGACAATCAGAAAAAATCATTCAAACTTTTGAAGATATGTTGAGGTCATGCGTTTTGAATCTGAGCAGTAGTTGGTAGACACATCTACCATTAGTGGAGGTTGCTTACAGCAATATTTTTCAGGCTACTATACGCATGGCCCCATATGAAGCTCGTTTATGGTAGAAAGTGTAGATCCCATATCCATTGGGATGAGGTAAGAGAGAATAGAATTTTCGGTCCTGAAATCATTGAACGAACAATTGAGATGGTTGATAAGATTAGAGCAAGAATAAAGATAGCACAAAATTGACATAAAAAGTTATGCTGATGGTATAAGATAGGATTTGGAATGTCAAGTGGTTGACAAACTTTTTTAAAAGTATCACCAATGAAGGGTGTATTGAAATTCGGAAAGAAATGGAGGTTGAGACCGCAGTTCATTCAGCCTTTCAAAATTGTTGAAATGATTGGTAGTGTGGCTTATTAACTTGCCTTACCAATTGAATTGGCAGTAGTGCATAACGTGTTTCATGTTTCGATTATCAGTATATATGTTCATGATTTTAATCATGTTATAAATTATCAAACTTTTTGGAGGTACAAAAGGACCTGTCATACGAAGAAATCCTAATGATGATTTTGGATAGAAAAGTGCATCAACTCAGAAAACAGAAAAGCTTCCCTGGTCAAAGTCCAATGGCGAAATTATGGACTTGACTAATCAACTTGAGAGAAGGAAGAGGAGCTTAAAATCAAGTATTCAGAATTTTTCGATTAGCCAAGGTAATTTTCGAAGACGAAAATATTAAAGGAGTAGAGATTGTAAAGTCCCAAAAATTTTAATAGAATAAATTATTTTATATGCTATATTTTTAATATTTTGAAGAGTTGGGAGATTAAAGTGATATATGTGTTAATTCAATTTTAGTTGGATCGACATTTAGATTTCAATAGAGTATAGATAAAGTATATCAATATTGGGCTCGTTAGATAGCTCGTATTTAATCATCTATATTAGGCTTGAGGAAAAGTCGATTAGGATAAGTTTACTTTAAGATATCACAGTTTGAAGTAGTAGTTAAAAAATTATTTTCTTAATTCGATTAAAACTTTGTATGTAAATGAGCTGTGCCACGTGTATGGACATATTTTATTTTGATTTTGAGATGTCTAGGTTAGTTGACACGTGTTGGGTTGTTAGGGATAAAGTGTTTTTTTATGATAGTGATTTGTAGTACTTTTGGTATGGTGAAACACGGCACCAATGGTTTAATTTTACCATAAATTCGTTCTACCCTTTCAACTTTAACTACTGTACATGAGGTTTTATTATTTGCACGGTAGAATATACAGATACGCATAGATACGACAGACGAGAAAATAAAGATTTGAACGGTGATTTTGGTATTGCCTTTTAAGAAATTATTTGATTTAACGAGGTAGGATAATGAGGTACAATTGTTTTTATCCCATTTAGGTTAGTTTTTCGTGTTGTTGAATTATCACACTTATTAAAGTTAAAGATATGATATGATATGTATGATATAGTTATCTGGTACTAAAGATATGATATGTTTTGAGCTCTTATCAGTCCCTAAAATTATGAAGACGGTATGAACTTTTTTGACGTATGATTTAAATATTTTTATTCGAGATTGCATCGTTATTTTCATGTCCTACTGAGTATTCTCATATATTCACCATTTTCCCTTACTCCTTACAAGTTAGAACGGGTTGTTGGCTAGCAATTATAATGTATAATCGTTGTGTAAAGATCTATGAAACTCAAATAAAATAATCTGATGTAAGGAGACATTTTTTATTTCAGCATTTTCTTAATTTATTTCATTAGGATTTTTATTTAGAAATTTAAGAAATGATTTATTAGGTTTTAAATTTTAATCTATGTCAAGCTACATTAGTTGAATTAACATTTTATTATTTATCAATGAATGTGATATGCATGATTTTTAGCATTTATTTGGAATATACTTTATTTGGTTATAAGTTTCTTTTATTAATTAAAGTGTGCTCGTTAATTTCATTTGCTTACACTGTTGAAATAAATAAATTTGGTAGCGACTGAAATCTTAAAATTTGAGTCATTACACCCAAGGTCAAATACGAGAGCCTCTATAGGTGGTTTGTAGATGATCTCGATTTAAGTGTATATACCTTTGTCTAGAACTAGACACTTGAAAATCATTTCGTCATCTACAGAATTATCACAAATCATATCCTAATCTAGAAGATCTTACCATGAAATAATCCAATCAAACAACTTGAACTATGATGCCTTATATATGGAGTTCGTTGCATTATTGGTAGAGGCAATCACTTTACTTTGTTTATGTATTGACCTAAGGAGACTATCAATTCTTATTTAAATAAACACCGACTTCCACTAAATATTTTTAAAGCAATAGATTTTAGTTATAAATAATTACCAACTGTTCACATTAATTAAATTAATATGTAGTTTAATTATTATGAATTTTCCCTCCAAAAAAATTTAATCTAAATTAAATCAATCAAGAAAAATTTAAAAACTAATCAACTTTTCACATTAATAAAATTAATATATAGTTTAATTATTACGATTTTTCCATCTAAAAAAATTTAATATAAATTTAATTAATAAAAGAAATCAGTGTTCAATGATATACATTATATGTATAGTATCACAAGCGATGTTACAAATATATCTATATGTTATGATATCTAGAACAATAATATTTCAAACAATAATTTAAAATATTCATAAAACGATAAATTAATAATTATTTGTAACTAATTGGACTCAAGTCCAATATATAATCTAAATCTTTAGTCCATAAACCAACAGGAGGAATCCAAATAGCAATAGGACTCCGCCATCATTCTTGTAAAATTAACATTTCAAATTCGCAATAGAACTTATCGAGATTCGACCCGATTCACAAAAAAGAACCCGGACCAAAAATCAACTTGAACCTAGCACGACACACGAATTCGGATGCAACAGCTGCGCCATTCGCAACATGCTGTTATCCAAAAATTTTAATGTTTTTGTGGTAAATCTGTTGCAACTTTTTGATTTCTTCATGGTCCCCATTTCCAATCTTCAATCTATCTATAAGACAAAAAAATTGAAAGAATTGTAATAATTACATAAACTTATGTCCCTTAGGCTTACAATTTTTAATCTAATTAAACAAAAAAAAAATTAAAATGATGAAATCGTAATCCATCAATATCGTTATAGACTCAAAATAACGAATTGCAATCAAGCACTTATCACAAATAATCGATTTACGGTTTAAATTAATCCAATAATTTAACCAACATATAATGAATTATTCCTAGGTATCACTCGGTTAAAACATGCAATTAAGATTCAGAAATAACAAGCACGTGAACGATCTAAATTAATCTGATACCAATTGTTAGAATGTGAAAGCGGAATTATCTAGAAATTAAGAATTTTCTTCATTTAAATTGAATAAGATGAGAAAATAATTATTTTCTCTCTCTTTTAATCTTTCCAAATTTGAACAATATGAAATTTTGTATTATGATTGCAGTAGGAATTCTGGGTTCTATCTATTTTTATACTTATAGAAATAGAATAGTTTCAATCCTTGTACAATAATAATTTCACTTTCGAATATGAGTTTTAATTAAAGTCTAGATCCAATTATTTTACATTTAATTTATGTGCAGTATTGAAACTTCAATTACAATTATAATTAAGTGTACAACTTTCATAGTAATTACAACGAAGTATAAAACTATTATAATTACCGTAGTCAAGTTTCAATACTTATAGAGCAACCACATGGACTTGATCGGACATATAGTATCTAAACTCAAATAATTAGATTCTGTCTAGTCGACCATAAGCAGTCTAATCTAATTATTAGTCTTTATTTTTTCCATTAAAGACAAAAAATTGAACTATTAGAATATATAAGATCAAAGAAACCAATGAATATGTAATACTTTCTTCTCACCTGTCATATATGTATTTTATCTTTATCCAAGATTCGATAATTAAGTATGAGCATAAATGACCATTTTGTCCTTCTATTTATTCTAACTAACTTAAGTACAATTTTCTTCAACGGTCATGTAAACTAATCACAAATGTCGAAATTTAACCGTCGCTAAACACTGGGCTCAAATTTTAACTATTCAATAGAAAATACTTAAATAGTTACTTTACCTATTTTTCAGGGCAACGGTTCTCAATAGGAATTCATATTCTTTGATTCGCTCATTCTCAAACCGTCAACTCACTGAAATATTTGATCAATCAAATTGACTTCACCTATTAATGAATCAAAAATAACCATTAAAATCACGGATATATATATAACCCTATCAAGGGACATATATGAAATACACAGCAATTAAGTGAATTTTAATTCTTTGTACGATCATGCTATATAATTAAACTCGACTCATGGTCCGTTCAATATACTCCAAGTATATTAGTGTTGTTTCTAAGTATTTTTGTGATAAGGACAAATCAAAAACTTAAATAGTAAATCAATTAACACTACAACCTTCCAGTACAATGTGTCAACCCTTTTATATTGGTTGTAAACAAATTATTTATGATCAAAATATGAGTTGTGTCATATTGTAATTCTCAACGCAAGTACCCAATTTATATTATCACAAGTGATTATGAGCACTTTAATTCACATGCTCAATAATAAGTAAATACAATAAATAAATAAAACCACAATTTATTTATTATAATTATTATTTTATCATAGTAAAATATACTAAATGGACACACAATCTAACATTTAATTCCTACCAAACATGGAATAGCACCTATGAATTGAAATGATTGGAGCAATTCACATGCATATTTTAGATTTGGAGACATGAAGATGCATGGCAAGTTGTATCCCACAAAGAATAGCACAAAGTGGCACGCAAGTTATTCCGTTAAGTGTCATTATTTGTCGTTCCACTAACTACGCAAGCCTACGAGGTTATTTAAACCTTAAAAGAGAAGGAAATTATAAGGAATTAATGTGGTTAGTCACTTAATAATCTAATAAAAGTGAAAAATACAAAACAGTATAGGATGGAAAAAAACACCCGTCGGATCCAATTTTCGCATTCCATCGAGTTATTGGTCGGGAAATTTTGCCTCGAGTTGACGACATTATAGGATGAAAAATATGGTCCCTACCCCAACGGGATTATTTTTATGAAAAATATTTTTAAAATGTTTATATAATTATATAGATAATAATAAATAAATAGATTTAAATTGGAAAACGAAGTGGAGAATAAGATCCTTGCTTTTCCTTTTTGTTTGTCCCAAATTATAAGGTTTTTTTTTGAGAAAATTACCTAGAAACCTACCTTTAAAGATTAATTTTCAAAAAACAAGGGAATTAAATTTTATTTCACAAATCAGGTGGTAATTAAGCTTTGATAATTATAATTAAGAAAAATTTAATTGTTTATAATCTACATATTCACCTTACCCAAACCCCACCCCGACACACCTACCCACGCACCATTTATTTTGAAATCCCTAAAAAATTTTCTCTCACTACTCTCTCTCTCTCTCTCTCCAAGCGTAGAATTGCCGCGTGCAGAAGCTGATCGGTGACAACTGTGATGATTTTAGCGTCACTTCAACGGTGTTGTGAGGCCGCTAACGGCGAATTCGACGACTCGCACTGCGCGATAAGGTGCTAATGATTTGTGTTGACGGAAAGTGGTGGCGGTGTCAAGAGAAAGTTGGCTTTGGAGTGGGCTTTTTCCGTCCAGCCAGAATGTAGAGCTGGAGGTGCTAAAAGCTCGGGACAAGGCAAGGCACACTCGAACATTGCTGAGTTTTGATGATAACATTGTGAATTTCCCGATCATTAGTACCTCAAATATGTGTTTAGAACTGTGATTTGAAGTCAGAAAATCTGCCATTGAATAAGAATGGAATTCTAAAGGTGTTAGATTCTATGGGGGTGATTTTGTTGTTAATGCTAGTGTAGACTGTGATGGTTCTATTACTAGTGGTGCATTTGGTCGTTTAATTTTTTATGTTGTTGGGGGTTGTGGTTGTGGATGTTTTAGTGTTGGTGATTTTCTGATTTGTGGTGATTATGTTGTTGGTGATGTGTTAAGGTGGTGTATATTTGGTAATGTGGTGGTGGTGTAGGCTATGATTGTTCTGTGGTAGGCTATGATTGTTTTGTGATTGATTGTGACTCGAGATTGATCTAGTCACGGACAGTCACACTGAATACAATTTTGGTCACAATTAGTCACACCAAAAACAAAGTTGGTCACAGTTAATCACAGGTTTGCGATGTGTGTAGATTTGTTTGTGGTGACCCTATGCGATCAAGTATGTATTTGTTGTGACTATTTGTGACCAATTTTGTGTTAATTGTGATCGGTTGTGACTTGAGATTGACCTGGTCACAGACAGTCACACTGAATACAAATTTAGTCACAGTTAGTCACACAGAAAACAGAGTTGGTCACAGGCGTCGGACTGTTCATTGGAACAATTTCGGGGAGGTATCGTTGAACAACCATCGGAGGGAGCGTCGGAGCAACTGCCGGAACAGTCATCGTGATGGTCGCTGAAGCGATTGCTTGGTGTAGTGGGGTGATAGGATGGCATGAGAGAGGTGGCACTGGTGGAAATAATTAATGTATATTATATTATATTTTAATATTTAATAAAATTATTTACCACATGATTTTTGAAATATTTTAATGAGTTTGTTATTTATGAAATGTGATCTTTAAAACTAGGAGTTATGTTAAGATCCCTTCTTTTTTTTAGGGCCGGTTTGATTTGAGGAATTTGTCCATAGAATTTTTTTTATTATTTTTTATTTTTCTCTGTTTGATAGGAATAATTTTCTTGACAATTGATTTTCCCTCCCTCCCATGTGACCCCTTTTACAAGTTTGGTGGAATTTCAATTTCCATGATTTGGGTGGGAAATCAATTTTATTTATTTATTTTGCAATGGAAACAAATTCTATCCACAATTATAATAAATTTTATCCCTTTAATTGACAAGTATCATGAAATATAAAGTCAAACGAATACAAAAAGATTCAAAATTTCAACAATTTTCAAATGAAAAATTATACAAATCAAACATATTTAATTAACAATTCCCAATAAAATAAGTTCTAGATAATTTAATTTCCTAAAATTCGTTTTCTTTCCACCCAAATTCAATTATCACAATCAAACGGACCTTTAGTTGACTTTTAAAATTTGAAATGTGTCCCTATTCAATTTGTTTTTTTATTAACAAATATAAACTATTTATTTTCAATTATTATTTATTGTACGGATATTATAAAAAAATTATGTTTTCAACTACATTTATTATATATTTTTTAATCTGTATGAAAATGGAAGCAAACGTATCTTTGTTTGAATATTTCAAATTCGTATCTCCAAATCCCATAGCAATACGTACACGGGTATGATCTCCATGTTGGGTTGTGTGCCCATATAATATAGTTTGCTGATATAAAAATAACAATAATTTTGTATTGAATAAAATTATAGTTACTTTATTTATTGCATTTATTTATTATTGAGCATGCGAAATTAAAATGCCTATGATCACTTGTAATAATGTAAGTTGAGTACTTGCGTTGAGAAATATAGTGTGACACAACTTATATTTTGATCATAAATAATTTGTTCACAATCTATGTATAAGGGTTGACACTTTATATTGGAAGGTTGTAGCATTGACCAATTCACCATTCAGGTTTGTGATTTGTCATTATCACAAAAATAGTTAAAGGTGATACTAGTACACTTGGAGTGTACTGAACAGATCGCATGTCGAATTTAATTTTATAGTATGACCGTGCGGAGAATTAAATTCCACTTGACCGCTGTGTATTTCTTCCGAATCCCTTGACAAGATTATGTATATTTTTTTCACAATTTTAAATATTTTTTGATTAATTAATAAGTGAGATCAATTTGATTGGTCAAATATTTGGGTGAGTTGGAAACTCGAGAACGAACAGAGTAGAGAACATGAATTCGTGTTGGGAACCGTCATCCTAAAAAATGGGTAAAGTGACTACTTAAATATTTTCTGTTGGACGGTTGAAATCTGAGCTCAGTGTTTAACGACAACTAAATTTCGACATCTGTGATTAGTTCATATGATTGTTGAAGAAAATGAAATTTAAGTGCCTAATTATCAGATCTCGGACAAGGATAAAATACATATACGACAGGTCAAAGGAAAATATTATAGATTTATTGGTTTTTGTGATTTTATATATTCTAAGAGTTCAGTCTTTTGCCTTTAGTGGAAAAAACAAAGACTAATAATTAGATTGGGTGGTTTAGGGTCGACTAGACATGATCTAATTATTGGAGCTCGGATAATATATGCCCGATTAGGTCCCTGTGGTAGCTCCATAAAGTATTGGAATTTAATTACGGCAATTATAATAGTTTTGGGTTTAATTGTAATTATAATAAAATTTTGTATTTGGTTGTAACTACTATGAAAGTTATAAATTTCATTATAATTATAATTGAAATTCTAAGACTACACATGTAATGAAGTGCATGTTTGGTAGGGATTTTGATAATCGATTTTTTGACCGTTAGAGATAAAGCGAGTTTTACTTATAAGAGAAGAATTAAAAAATGACGGTTGAAATAGTGAAATAATGGTAAAAAAAATTGATTTTAATTGGATTAAAATCCCAAACAAACAAGCTCTAAATGTAAACTAATTGGAATGGGATTTAAATTAAAACTCATACTTGGATTTTAATTAGAACTCTTGTTTGAATGTGGAAATATTGTTGTATTGAAATTGTATCATCTTTTTCTTTATAAATAGAGACTAGATGGATAGAAAAATACTACAAAACTCATAATTCATAATTTCATAGAATTCAAATTTAGAGAGAGAGATAAATATTTATTTTCTTGCATTCCAATTGTTTAATTCGAAGAATTAGTTTTTTGAATTAATTAAAAGAAGGTGCACACATGTCGGTGTAGTCGTTGCATTGGAGAATACCATAGAATACTTGCAGGTTTGAAGCATCAAGATTCTTGCAATTAAGGGAGCCGGAAGTTCACGGATCAGAGTTAATTCAAAGGTTGATTATCGAACTTAGGTAAAAGATTCGAATACTTTATTTTTGATATAAGATACACGTGAACATCTAAACGATCCCATTTATTGAATTAAAGAAATTTTTAATTTTTTAATAATTTCGCTTCTGCATTCCAACACTCCATAAGCCCTTTGACAAAGTAGCTCAAAATTCATAAGTCTACGGACTTTTTAAAGACGAAGAAAACCATATCTTTTTCCTCTTTTATTATGCAAAAGGCTGTTTAAATGAGGATATTTATGCTGAATAGAGACTGGCGGTGAAATTTGAACTTTTGAGAATTGTTTTTCCAAACACAAAGACAACATTAATTTCACCGAACAAAATGGAGATCAAAATTCAAAAGTATCAGGTCTCGACTTTAGCCCAGACCTTTTTAGGGTTTTCTAATGGAATTTATTTTTTATTTTTATGTATCGATTTTTTGACCATTAAAGATAAAGAGGGTTCTACATATAAGAGAAGAATTCAAAAATAACGGTTGGAATAGTGAAATAATGATCAGAAAGTTGATTTTAATTGGATTAAAATCCCAAACAAACAAGCTCTAAATGTAAAATAATTGGAATTGGACTTAAATTAAAACTCATACTTGGTTTTTAATTAGAACTCTTGTTTAAATGTAAAATTATTGTTGTACTGGAATTGTATCATCTTTTTCTTTATAAATAGAGACTAGATCGATAGAAAAATACTACAAAACTCATAATTCATAATTTCATAGAATTCAAATTTAGAGAGAGAGAGAGAGAGAGAGAATATTTATTTTCTTGCTTTCCAATTGTTTAATTCAAAGAATTAGTTTTTTGAATTAATTAAAAGAAGGTGCACACACGTCGGTGTAGTCATTGCATTGGAGAATACCATAGAAGATTTGCAAGTTTGAAGCACCAAGATTCTTGTAATTAAGGGAGCCAGAAGTTCACGGATCAGAGTTAATTCAAAGGTTGATCATCGAACTTAGGTAAAAGATTCGAATACTTTATTTTTTATATAACATACACGTGAATATCTAAATGATCTCATTTATTGAATTAAAGAAATTTTTAATTTCTGGAAAATTCCGCTTTCGTATTCCAACAGTCTAGAAGCCCTTTGACAGAGTGGCTCAAAATTCATAATTCTATCGACTTTTTAAAGACGAAGAAAACCACATCTTTTTCCTCTTTTATTATGCAAAAGGCTGTTTAAATGAGGATATTTATGCTGAATAATATCCATTCGCCGTCAAATGTTAATGAGAGTGACGGTGAAATTTGAACTTTTGAGTATTGTTTTTCCAAACACAAAGACAACATTAATTTCACCGAACAAAATGGAGATCAAAATTCAAAAGTATCAGGTCTCGACTTTAGCCCAGACCTTTTTATGTTTTTCTAATGGAATTTATTTTTTTATTTTTATGTATCAGATATAGTCCTGTATAATTTATTTTTTCCAGCACTGCCCCTGAAAATTATCACATACTTAATCCCAAACAAATCTACAAATTACATGCTACGAGATTACTCAAGATTATTGCACATATTGGGATGGATTCAAAGTACAAAGGAAGTACCCTTCGATAGAACAACAATCGTGCTACGTGTACAGGGTCAGTATAAACAAGACATAGCAGGTGGCTTGGGTAGTTCATTTTTTGCGTTCATTTTTTTGCAAAAAATGAACTACCCAATCCACCTGCTAACATGGAGCCCAACCCCATATGAGGGGTCCATAAAGACCTTGTGAAATCATTTCCTGTACACACAGGGAATTATTCAAAGAACAATGAAGTCATCTAATGTCAATATCTGGAATAACGCCCTAAAACACAGTTTTCAATTGTGTATTCTTTGGACATGTTAATGTGTTATTTCTTATTAATTAAATAATTTTTTTTTTTTTTTTTGAAATTAATATCAACTTGGTTATGATTTTGAACTTCAAAAAAATAAAAAAAAAAAATAATCATAATAATAATAATAATAATAAAAAATAAAAAATCGGCTTGGTTATTTATTTTATCGTTGAACATGTATAATAGATCCTTGATCAAATACGATTTTGTGTATTAAGCTCATAAATGCTTTTGCGTGTGCAAGAGACAACAGATAAAGTATGACTTAAATCATAATTTATGACCATATGTTATTCTAAGAAGTCATGAGCATTGAGTCTATTAAAAATCATTATATCAATGAAAATTACACATCTGAATCTTGAATGGACAACAAATCATTATGAGTTACTGTAATAAGATCTTTGAAATATCGATCAATGAGACAAATTGAGATTAAGCTCTCATTTGGTAGCAATTTTTCATTTAAAAAATTAATTTTATATTGTTATTTTACTATTTCAATTGTCATTTTTTACTTCTTCACTCACGGTTGGAACCCACTTTTCTCTCTAATGATCAAAAAATCAATTTTCATAATCACTATCAAACATGTCCTAAATCTCGCTACTTTTGAAGGACATATTATGAACATTTAGAATATATATTTATAATACGGAACCCATAAACCCTTATTTAGGTATTCTTTTTATAGTTGAATTAGACTTGTCTTGAAATGCAAAAATGCACAAATCATTCTTTCTCATTGAAATAATGATATCTAGCAATAGTAGTGTTAGAGCACCGGTCAAAGTGACCATATTTGATAGCTTCAATTAAATTAATCATATATGACGTTGCATTTAAGTGAATTCATAAATTAATGCTATGTAATTTCTATCTAAATCGATATTTGACACTAATGGTGCTGAATAACATTAACAACCTTTTCATTTGTAAAAAAATGTTTTCACATAAATAATACAGAATACTCACATGGGGGTGGATTTCATGTGAATAAAATAGTGCAGAAAAAAAAACCCACCCCTCTCACCTGCTCTGTGTTCCAGAGGAGTTCTCTCTGTACACACAAAAGGGTTGTAACATTAATCTTCACATTAACGTCTCGGAAAATTCACACTAGTAATTAATTAACTACTATCAACGTGGGTCCCAAAATGTTAGAATGATTGATAGCCTCTTTAGTTAAAATAATGGTGGGAATAATAATTCACAAGAAATGATGCCCATATTGCATTAATCAAATCTTCAAATTAATACTTGTCTTCTTCCTACCGAACGTCCTCCTTATTCAAAGCCCTTTATTAATTATTACTACTACTGTACATCTCATTGTCCCAGTCTCCGAAACTTGAATTCATCCAAAAGGGTGGTTACATATTTGTAGAAATGGGTTGCTGTTTTTATGGGGAAGCCCAGCCCAAATTTAAGGATTTGGCTCATACCCAGTTCAATGACCCAAAATGAAGGAAGAATCTCGAAGCTTGAAATGGTTTTGAGAAAACGCGTTTTCAATTTTAAAATAACAACTTATACTAGATTTTTGACACTTGGCAAAATGGAGACCGTTGGATCAAAATGGGGCATCTCCCTTATAAAAGGGAACTCTAGGGTTTGAGGCTCTCTCTCTCGCGCAGCTTCTATATTTTTCATATTGTTTTCTCTGTAATGAGCGATTCTCTCTTGGATCTTTGTGCAGATTTCTGTAAAGAGATTGAATCTTTATGAACTCTTGTGTGAGTTCAATTCGGTGTTGAGAGTTTTGATAGTTGTTGTGGTTGGAACTGTGTGTTCCATTTGTAATCGAAGTTTGTGGTATTTGGCCGGTGATTTTTAGTGGATTTGAGCCTATTCCTTATGGATGTTCAATGGGGACTAGGCGATTTGTTAAATCGCTGAACCTCGGGGCTTCGATCAAAAAATCTTGTGTTCTCTTTACTGTTTTTTATAGATCTATGTCTATACTTGATTTTTGCCTCGAATATTTTTCGGTCTTCATACTTTCCTGAACCTACAGTGGTATCCTAGAGAAATTTTTTTTTTGGTTTCCCTAGTAAGGGAACTGAAAGTTGAGTCACTGGCCGAAAAGAGAAACGGCATATCACTACGATCTGCCAACATATTTTTTTATTATTTCTAAATTTTTTTTTACGTATACAACTAATGTAACTTAGGCACTGTTTAGTGTGCTGTATAAATTTTGAGCTAGTGTTGAATCTTTCTTTAAAAGAAAGCGAATGTTACTGAGTTAAATTCCTTTGCAAATAACCAGTGTCGAATCCGTTTGATAGAAACTGAAGTTTCTTGATTAACTTTTACCTTGGTCCACTGATTCTTGTTCATCTCTGGTTCTAAAATCCTTATTGAAATTCCTTGGTGATCATACTGCACCCTGCAGTGTGTTTGGTAATGAGATAAATAGAAGTGTTCTATAAATACCCACTGATTATTGCAGTGTTGGTTCTTTGCTTGTCTGTGGTGGCACCTGCGGTAGTCAAGAGACTGCTCTTGTATAAGAGTCAGATGGTTTTTGGTATTTTATGTACCTGCAGTTTATGTGAGATAATTTTTTTTTTAAAAAAAACAAACAAAAAAAACGTGTTTTTAAAACATAAGGTCTCTTTGAACCTCTCCTACCTCTACCTCTACCTCTGTCTAGGGTTCCCTAAGAGAATCCTAGAAACTTTGGGGACTAGAGTTTCGGTTCAAGAAACCTTTAATCTTCAAGAATATTTTTTTATATCTCAATGTGAGTTGATAATAAAATCAAAATCATATTTTTAATTGATAAATTGTTGTACATTCTATGTGAACTGTACTAATACACAACTTGATACTCTCAGGTGCTAACCTGCCAAAGTATAATTGCCTCAAAGGTACACACATTGTATTTACTGTCTTGATAACTTACTGTGTGTAAGTTCTGTGATTAAATTTGATTGCATGCTTAGTGTTATGCATAATTAAATGTGTTTAATTTTGGTTGATATACTTCTGTACATATCACACTTAAGCACTATTATATATATATAGTCTGAAATTGGAATAATAGGACAGTAAATCTTGTGACATACTGTTGATTGAATAATCACTGAGATATATCTACTTTATCATAACTTGTGAAAAATAACATACACCTACACAATATGAACTCTAAGGTAGATGTCCTAATGTGGGATGGCAAATGAGACTTTAGTCTCTGGCGTCAGAAAATTAAAGCACTGTTGTTACAGTTAAAATGTGCTAATGCTATTGATGAATCTTGGCCAGAAACCTTATCTGAAGCTAGGAAAACTGAACAAGATGAATTAGCCTGGAGCACTTTATTCCTACATTTGTCTGATACTGTGATTAGGAAAGTAGAAGAAACTAAAACTGCCGAAAAATTATGGACTGCCTTAGAAAAACACTACCTTACAAAGATTGTGCCAAATAAATGTTTTCTTTGGAGACAGTTTTTTAGTTTTAAGTTTGATCCTAATCTTGATACAGGAGATAATATGGATATGTTTAATAGGATCACACAAGACTTAGCAAACTGTGATGAGAAAATTTCTAATGAACAGAAGGTAGTTGGCTTAGTTAATGCTCTAGAAGACAAATATAAAGATATTAGAAATGCTCTAGAGTATGGTAGGAGTGACCTCACTGTTGAAATAATTCACAGTTCTCTTATGAATAAAGAACTTGAATTAAAATCTGAACACAAAGAAGTGTACCATGTTGATGGTATGTCATCAAATCAAAAAGCATATCCTAAAGGAGTAAGTAACTTCAGTAATTCCAATTTTAACAAGAATAAAATTTTTAACAAAAGACAGTGGAATAACACCAAAGGAAAAGGCAAAAAACCAATCAAAGGAAAACAAAATAGCAACAATAATAGAAAATGTTTTTATTGTGGAAAGACAGACCACTTTATTAAAGACTGTTTTAAAAGGGCAAATGACCAAAAGAATGGGTCTAATACTGAAAATGCTTCTTTAGCTGTTGCTGCTAATTATAAAGAAGCAGGAGCTAATATTGGAGTAGCCTGTGCATCTATATCTGAGAATACTGATCAGGACTGGGTCTTGGACTCAGGGTGTTCTTTTCATATGACACCCAATATTAATTGCATCTCAGACTTTTGTAGTTTGGATGGAGGATTTGTAAAACTTGGGAATGATGAGTCATGCCAAGTTAAGGGAATTGGAAATGTGTTGTTGAAATTTAAAAATGGTCATCACATGTTATTAAAACATACAAGATATATACCAGCACTTAGAAGAAATCTCATATCCCTAGGAGTTCTTGATGATGAAAATTAACAAATTGGTATTAAAAATGGTTTTACAAATATAATAAGAAATTAAGAACACATTATCAGTTCTCCTAAGCTTAATGGAATCTATGTAATAGGTGCTGAAACCATTTTACCAAAAAATTCTGTGAACTTTGTCACACAACCCGATAAATCAGAACTGTGGCATAAAAGACTTGGCCACTTAAAGTGAAAAAGGTTTAAAAACATTATCATGTCAAGGGGCATTTGGAAAAGATAGTGTTCAGAAATTGACCTTTTGTGAACACTGTATCTTGGGAAAACATGCAAGACTGCCTTTTAAGGCAGGGCTGCACAAATCCCAAGATGTCCTTAAATATATACATTCTGATTTATGGGGACCAACACTTGTTTCTACTGTATCTAATTACAGATATTATCTTCTTACAACCGATGACTATTCAAGAAAGACATAAATTTTCTTACTAAAATCCAAATCTGATACTTTTGCAATTTTCAAAGAATGGAGTGTTCTAATTGAAAATCAGTGGTAAGAAGATAAAAATTTTAAGAACTAATAATAGCCTTGAATTCTACAATATAGAATTTGACCAATATTGCAGTAAACAAGGGATAATGAGACATAAAACTGTGAGCTATACTCCACAATAGAATGGAGTTGCTGAGAGGCTTAATAGGACAATTTTTGAAAGGACCAGATGTATGCTAATCAGTTTTGGCCTTCCAAAATTTTTCTGGGGTGAAGCTGTAAAAACAGCATGTTATCTTATAAATAGATGCCCCTCCGGCTCTCTAAATAACAGAATTCCCCAACAAATCTGGTCTGGTTCAATGCCAGATTACTCTCATCTAAGAACTTTTGGATGTGCAGCCTATGCACATCACACTGAGACAAAATTGGACCCTAGATCATTGAAGGGTGTGTTCTTAGTATATGGAGAATGTGTTAAAGGCTATAGATTGTGGTTAAGAGATGTGAGGGGTTATAAGGTGATAACAAGCAGATCTGTTATCTTTAATGAAGATGATTTCGCTTGTTTTAGTGACAAATCCAGTGAGAAATTGGGAAAGGATGACTTCATTATCACAGAAATTAATTTTGATAGCCACAATACTGATGACCAGGCTCGGCTTGAGGTGGAGCCACATCAGGTGGTATCCCAAAATAACTCTGATGCTGAAATAATTGAAGATGAACAACATCTGGAGCCTGCACATGATCTGCAGGGCTACCAACTTGCTAGGGACAGAGAAAGGAGGGAAATAAGACCTCCAACTAGGTATCAACATGCTGATTTCGCATCAGATCAGACTGAATCTGATCAGTTTGACTTAGAACCAGCCTCTTATGAAGAGGCTATATCTTCCAAAGAATCTCCTAAGTGGATTGCTGCGATAAAAGATGAAATGAACTCACTCTTTAAGAATGAAACCTGGACTTTAGTTGAAAAACCCAAAGATTGTAAGTTGATTAACTGTAAATAGGTTTATAAGATTAAAGAGGGTGAGACAAAGGTTAGTGATAAGAGGTTTAAGGCAAGACTTGTAGTTAAAGGCTTTAATCAAAGGAAAGGGATAGATTACAATGAAATTTTTTCACCAATTGTTAAATATACATCCATTAGAGTCCTACTTGCTATAGTGACACAATTTGATTTGGAGTTAGAACAACTTGATGTGAAAACTGCCTTCCTATATGGTTCTTTAGATGAAACCATACATATGACTCAACCAAGAGGGTTTAAAGTGGTAGGAAAGGGAAATTTAGTGTGTCTCTTAAAGAAATCCTTATATGGCCTAAAACAGGCCCCTAGGCAGTGGTATAAAAGATTTGACTCTTTTATGAAAGGCTTGAACTTTAGGAAATCAGAATATGATCCCTGTTTCTATTACAAGAAAGAAGGGAAATCTGATTTTTTCTATCTGCTTTTGTCTGTTGATGATATGCTCCTTGCTGATCACAATTCTGTTACACTTAATTCAGTTAAAGAAAATCTAAAATCTGAATTTGAAATGAAAGATTTAGGACCAGCTGGAAAGATTTTGGGCATGGAAATAAGAAGAGATAGAATAAATGGAAAGTTGTTTCTAACACAAAAATCTTATATTGATAAGTTTGTAAAAAGGTACTCCCTTCATGAGTCTAAGCCTGTAAGTTTGCCTCTATCTGCTGGTATGAAACTATCTGTTGGTCAGCCTAAAACTGAAGAAGAGCATAAAAGAATGATAAATGTGCCTTATTCTAATGCTGTTGGATCTGTGATGTATGTTATGGTTTGCGCTAAACCTGATATTGCTTATGCCGTGAGCGTGTTAAATAGATTTATGAGTAACCCAGGTGAAATACATTGGCAATGCATGAAAAATCTGATTAAGTACTTGAAAGGAACAAATAACTTAGGTCTAATGTTCAAAACAAATAAAAGTGGATTTAGACTTAAGGGATATGTAGATTCAGATTTTGCTTGTAATCCGGACAATAGGAAGTCCACAACTGCATACTTTTATGTAATAAATGATACATTCATTAGCTGGAAATCTCAGCTTCAAAAACTTGTTGCATTGTCCTCAACCGAGGCTGAATACATTGTTGCAACGGAAGCAGTGAAAGAAGGATTGTGGCTGAAGGGTTTACTCAGTGAATTAGGTCTTATAGAAAATCAGGTGGAGCTATGTTCAGACAATCAAAGTGCTATTTTTCTAAGTAAAAATCCTATCCTGCATGATAGATCAAAACATATAGATGTAAAGTTTCATTTTATTAGAGATATCATTGATAGGGGTGATATTTGACTAATAAAAATACCTAATAAGGTAAATCCAGCAAATGCCGGAACTAAGGTAATCCCTATTAGTAAGTTTGTTGATTCTTTAAGATTAATTAATCTTGAAGAAGACTAACTTCCATTATTTTTGTTTTTACAGGTAATAAGAGCAAATGAAATTGAGGTATAAGCTTAAATCCACATTAAAGTAGGCACAAACAGCAAAGGTGGAGAATGTAGAAATGGGTTGCTGTTTTTATGTGGAAGCCCAGCCCAAATTTAAGGATTTGACCCATACCCAGTCCAATGACCCAAAATGAAGGAAGAATCTCGAAGCTTGAAATGGTTTTGAGAAAACACGTTTTCAGTTTTAAAATAACAACTTATACTAGATTTTTGACACTTGGCAAAATGGAGACCGTTGGATCAAAATGGGGCATCTCTCTTATAAAAGGGAACTCTAGGGTTTGAGGCTCTCTCTCTTGCGCAGCTACTATATTTTCCATATTGTTCTCTTTGTAATGACCGATTCTCTTTTGGATCTTTGTGATCTTTGTGTAGATTTCTGTAAAGAGATTGAATCTTTATGAACTCTTGTGTGAGTTCAATTCGGTGTTGAGGGTTTTGATAGTTGCTGTGGTTGGAACCGTGCGTTCCATTTGTAATCGAAGTTTGTGGTATTTGGTCGGTGATTTTTAGTAGATTTGAGCTTATTCCTTATGGATGTTCAACAGGGACTAGGCGATTTGTTAAATCGCTGAACCTCGGGGCTTCGGCCGAAAAATCTTGTGTTCTCTTTACTGTTTTTTACAAATTTGTGTCTATACTTGATTTTTGCCCCGAATATTTTTTGGTCTTCATGCTTTCTTGAACCTACAATAGTGAAAACAAAAATTATGAAGGATTGTGCTTGGTATACATAATATGGGTACATAGGGGTGTTCATATCCCTCGTGGGCTCCATCTCATGTGAGGGGTGTGGATACCCATATGTACATATTTTATGTACATCAAGACTTGTCCAATTATGAAATGCATTTGATTTCAGGAGGGAGTTGCTTAGATTGGGATGCCAATATAGACTGAGTTTTGCTTTGCCCTGGCATAATCGAAACCTGTTCTCTTCTTGCTGCTGCTATATATGCTTCCGGGCTGTGCCTCGGTGAATGACAGATATCTATATTTCTTGGACTTAATCACAAGTGCTTGAATTACCTGTTAGTTCTAGTTGATGTGGTCAAGGACGGAGCCAGGCGTTTGGCATTGTGGAGTCAAACGGACAAGGGTACGTAGTAATATATATAGCCCTTGTTTGAGCGACATTATTTTTATGCGAATGCATTTTTAAATGGTGTATTGATGGAAATGTGTGTTAAAAAATAAGAAAAATATTGGATTTGCGTATAATATTATTTTATTGAAAAATGTGTGACTGAAATAATGTCAAATTATTGTTTAAGAACGTATTTTTAAAAAAAAAAAATGTATGTCAAACAGGGCCATAATATATTTTTCAAATTTCAACAAATAGAAATGCACTTGCATATCTCAAATTTAAAAATTAAAAGCAACTAATTAAAGACCCAAATGAATAGGAAAAACTAAAGCCACATCCAAATCTAATTAATATATGTTTGCTACAGGCTACCTAGATGGAAGAAAAACAAATGTCAAACATGTAGATGATAGATTTAGAAAATCCCAAAAAATATGAATTGTGAATTGGCAATCTCGAACTCTTTGTGTCAGTCGATTCTTCATATTCTTCTCCCCATGGGGCATTAGGCCAATGGACGGTCCAAGACTCCAAATGCATATAAAATGATAAAAAGCAAAGTTTTGATAATAGGAAATTGGGCTTGGCAATGGACTTGTACAATTGGACTTGACAATGGACAAAATTTTGGTTAATTTACATATTAACCAAAAAGCTCATTGATCTCATTGGCCAAATCGAGCAGCTAACGAGCTAATGACTTGACACCTTTTTTTTTTTTTTTTTTTTTTTTAAAAAATAAAAAAAAAAAAAAAAAAAAAAAGTTTGACAAGAAGTTTGAATAATTTACTAATTTCACAAAAAAAAAAAGGTCAGAAATTTTTGTGAGGTCAATTGACCGCACATGACCCCATGTGTGTCCGTCTATGGATGTGGTCCAAAAATGGTTAGATCATTTATTTTGTAGCAAACTGGAAATACGATTTAACAAATTTCAGCAATCGAAACAACATAAAACTAAGAAAGGTAAGAAATCTTAGGAAGAAAAAATTAAACTCGATTAGGACATTATTGTTCATCAAGTTATCTTTCGTAAGATTTATATTCAAGGTTAGTTCAGCATGAAAACAATTGTTTCATCTGTATTTCAAAAATGGGTGATGCTACACGTATATTAGTGTGTTCATAACGTTGTTCACCCCCTCATATGGAGGGGAATCTACTTCGAATGGATACTACATTATGTACAAGTAGCATATTCCTTCAAGAATGAACGTGTACACGCACAACATCCAATATTTGAGCTCCACATATTGGACATTTCCGCTACTCCGCTGCAACTCATGAGCACACTCGAAACGGGTGCACATATGCCCACATCCGTACTCACAGAAAATATATGCTACAATACGTACTATTGGATCCTTGCCTGAAAAAAGCATCTCTTCTATCGGATGCTGCCTGCATCAAATGACTATAATTTCGTGGAAATCTTACACCTGTGAGGTACCAGTACAAAACAGAATCAACTTCTGTTTCGCAGCAAATTCTACATCTTCCTTTTCTTAGGCCTTTAATCCTCAAATCCTTTCTTGCCTTCTGATCTGCATTTCATCCACTCTACCATCATTTTCGAGTTTGAACAAATAAAAAAGAGCTGAATATGTTTGAACCAGCAACGTATTGATTCAGGTGCATCTCAAGAATCCCATAAATATTTGATGAAGACAAGAAACAACCAAGAAATTAGGATCACAGAACCAATACTTTGTTCAAAGAAAAAGGGCCCCTACTTGCTTTCTTCTACTGCTTTATTACTGGTGACCACAATTAAATGTGATTCTTCTACTGCTTTATTACTGGTGACCACAATTAAATGTGATGGTGATATGACTTTTGCAACCTAACGAGCAGTTAAGTCTGAGCAAAGTTCTATATTAATTCCTTTACCAATATGGTTAGAAAGGTTCTGAACAGAGTATTTAATGGAACCTTTCTCACCAAATTAAGTTTTCTTAACAAATGAATGAAATAACAAAAAAATCATCTACAACCACACGCATAAACCATGCAGACAGGATAAACTCATGAAATACAAATGCAGAGTTTAGAGGTTATAACCAATAATCAGGATCATCAGATCATGAAAGACTTTCTGCGTAAAGGGGCATGCAGGCACCCATAATTTCAAAAATCACCTGAAGGACTTATAGCTGAAGCAGCCTCCTGCTCGATGGAACATTGTAATTTAACCTGCATATTGATGCAGCTCTTTATTGATTTTCGTAGTTTGGACATCTCTCGGTGGAGTTGCTCCATTTGCCCTCTCAAGTGATATATCAGATCCATTTCCTATAAGCCGAATATTTGATCTCATATAATAAGGGAGATCCAAATAATCAATGCAAGAATATCAAACAACCGACGTACAATTGTATGATTGTTAGTAGAGGAAGAGAGAGGCCGATTATCCTGGGAGTATGCATTTGAAGACAGAGATGGTTGCAAAGATGGAGATGCAGCCTGATAAGAATCATTGCTAACTTCATGAACTTGATTATGGAGCCATGATGGTGGTGCCGAAGAGGAAGATTGATCTATGCAATCATTGTTTTGTTGCCCAATTTCGCTCTCGTCTTCATATTCATTGTAATAGTCACTGTAAGATCTTTCTTCATCTTGCTCATCCTCTTCTTCTTCTAATTCAACCGCATCATCATCCTCAACTTTATCTTCTCCTCGTTCCTCCATCAGATTGTTCATCACATTCAGTTGTTGCTTCTGAGTGAAAGACATCATCAATTGGTCAATCCGATCTCTCAGACCACTTGAAAGAAAAGTTGAAACACTTCTTCTGCATACTATGATCATAGAATCAAATTACCGTGTATGACCATAACAGGGCATCCATTCTGAGAAATGGCTGTTTAAATGTAAATCTAAAAATTATAAAATTAAATCACTCTACACGACCATAAGCAGGGCATCCATTTTGAAAAATGGCTATTTAATTATAAACCTACAAAGTGCATGGAGCAATTAAGCTTATAGATTGATGTAAATTTTTTGTTAGTTTCATATACATATAGTAATTTTTATGTACCAAGTATATTTTTGTATTTTTCTTCACTCATGACTCAATTAGTAAATAGTCCGAACCATATTCCACCATTAAAATTTTAATCACAAAAACCAAGAAACTGATCGAAGATCAATGTCATAAATAAGCTTACGACTTATGCCAACGGCAGTCACTGCCATATTACACAACAAAAGGTACTTGCTCAGAGATTTTTCCATAACAGATATAATCTTGTTGTGAACGCTTAAATTGACTTCACATCCTTCAAAACTCACAACTCTATCCTTCAGTGCATAAAGGAACTATGCATTGTCTATTGTTTACATCTAAAAAGGTACTTTGATATTTTATTTTAAATTTAGCATCAGATAACATTCTTGGATGAGGATGATGATCAAGGTATTTATTTAAAAGTAACATTAACTGTTTCTGAAGTAATGACTATAGGTATAATAGCCGGTATACCTTTCAAGAAGCACATGTATGTCTTTATTCTCCAAGAAAGGATCCAGCATCTCACTGTATCTTGCTTGCCTGAGATCTTCCCAATCACTTCGTGGGCGTGATATATCACTTATCCAGTCTGTATTAGTTTCTGCTTGTTGCTGGTAATCAGAATGTAGTTCTTACCATTCATACTCTGGATGAGAAACATTTACCCAGTGGGAATCAATTCCCATTAGAAGCTTGTTTTCACAGTCACTGCATTGATGAGAACAATCATCAATCAAGTCATGATTGGTTCTGGTAAGATGTTGGTTAGAAGTAACTTCTTGTTGTTCCTTTGCATGCCTATTTTTGTTAACATCAATAAGGGGTTCTGCTATCTCTGTAGATTCAGCCGAGCCACGATTGTTGGATTCACAGTCTGTCCCTTGCCACATAAAATCTGATAAAGCACTTGCTTCTTGATGGAGATGCTCGAAGCCATGTGCTTGGAGACTTCTTTGTTGAATATTTTCGTCAACTCCTTGGGAAATGAGTTCAACTTCATGCTCTTTGGACGTTGTAAAGGTTTCTTCATCCAGGATGATATCTGCTGTTACTTCATGTGAAATTATGGAGTCATTTGTTTCTTGACATGTTGAAGAGGTTTCCTCGTCTAGGACGTGATCTGCTTTTACTTTATGAGAAATTAACGAGCCATTTGTTTCTTGTTGTTGATTTTGTTTAGCTGGTTGATTCAGCATATTTTCTGCTGATACAGCATTATCTACGACCTCTCTGTGCAAGTTCTTTGAGTCAATTGCACTATTTTGAACGTCTGTTTTGAATTGTTCCCTGTAAATATTAAAGCGATTTAGGTAATTTGGTCGAAGTATATGTGACATATTTCATTATGTCTCAAAAATATGGATAAATCATTTATAAGCATTCTCAGTCAGGAAACAGACAATGAAGACTACCTGAAATCTGTTTCAAAGGCTATGCATATGTTGAAAAATGAAATTAAATTGTAACACAATGGAATACTAATTTTGAAGAGTTATGAATATAACTAAGAGATTAGTGAAGATACGCAGCTACAGTTCTTCAGATTAATTCCTTTCATGAGAAATGCTTGAGCAAAATGAAGATTATCCTTAATGATCTCCTTTCAAACAGATAGTAATGGCACACAATGGTGAATGCTATCTCTACTTGATGACAAATTTAGATATCCCATATCTCGATTCAAAGCGTCAATGTATATGTAATTCATAGAGCTTGAGAAATGTTCTATAAATGACATAAGCTGATATATTGTGAAAGATGACAGCACTAACTATTCATTCAACTCCTTTCCTTGACAATATGCGAAGGGAAAGAACCACATAGAGCGTTTCCATAAGCAAAAATCTTCAAGGATCTAACCTGATATGTGCAATGGCAGATTGTGTAATTTTTTTGAATTCAAATGACGTGCTGTTTACTTGTCGACCCTCTCTGGCTTCAAGTCCACGACGAAGAAATCTAGCCCGGAGCAGAGCCTATTAAAAAAGCATGGTATTGTGGGAAAATAGATACTATTAAACAAGCAATGACTGAGGAGCTGTTTTAGAGTTCAATAATACCTGAATGCGGCCTCGCTGTGAGAACTTGGAAACAGCTTTACGTGCTACAAGTCCTTCAAGCTCTTTGGTCTCTCGCTCTCCATTTGCACAAGCAAATTTTTAAATGCACCACGCCCCCTGATGCGCGGAGAACACAAAACAGAGGAAAAACAACTCTGTTCTGATTGATCCAACGACGTTCTACAAAGATGCGATGATTCATAGTCGACAATTTGCTCCCTATTATTATTATCTTTAGTACTAGATGTCAGCTTTCTAATGATATTCGCCACCTGAGCCTCTCCCTCTCTCCGTGGCCTCAGAATCTCTTCCCATTGAAGAAGGAACCACTCAATGCCATTCTATCCGATTCCCAATCCCCAAATGTTTCCTTACTAGTGACAGGTTCACAAACATCGAAATGACAGGTTCATGAAGCGTTCTCTGTAAACGTGGTGCCCGAATTGCTCCTGGTGCTACAAACGGGTGAATTACTCTCCGAGCACTTGGCCTCAGCCTCGAAATCTCTCCATTTCTGAACCAGGGAAGAGACACCACGCAAATTAGGAGTCTCAACAGAAGTTTCAGATTGCGTTGGAGAATTCTCCGTTTAAATATCGAACAAGAGCCAGAAGACACGCGACCCTGGTTCTTTCTATCACCAGCAAATACCATTTCTCGAGCTCTTGCCCATTTGTCTTTATCACTAGCCTTAATCTTCCCACGATCATTTTCATTGTTCTTATTATTATCATCATTGCCGTTTCTGGTAATAACAATATTATCAGGAGAAGCAGTGACGTTGGAGGGGACTGTTTGCCCCTGCGGTTGATGAACCCATAAATCAGTATAATCAATATGATGACGAGGGTGCGGACTCTCTTCAGAAATACAGGAACTAACCAGGTCATTGAAATTCTTCTGGAAGGGAGCGGCGGTGCATCGATTCCGGCGGCTGTGAACCCTCCTGAGTACACAGCCAAAAGGCGAAGAGGAAGCGAAGTAGCGAACTCTACCTGAGAAGAAGCCATATTTTCCAATAAATGTTCAGACCCATTTGGTGCAAATGGGTGGAGAAGAAGAAGAACCCATTTGGAAGAAAGATGGATTTTTGCCGCTAATCAGCCACGAAATCTTTCATTCAAACAAGAACAGTACCAACAATCCATTTCTCTCTCTGACTATTTTCTCTCAAATATTCTTGACGTATCTCTCAGGTTAATTTGTTGATGGTTAATTGTTGGACACAGAATATTTCAAACGGAAAATTATCTCAAACATGCTAAATTTATGCCTCATATAATTTTTCCTGTCTGCTGCAGAATTCTCAGGGTTCGGTGAAAACTGGGAAGGAGAGAAAGGGACCGTTATTTTCTCACGATAGGCCCTATTTTCCCACGCCCGAGTTTAGCGGTAACGCCAACCTTTGCTTATCTACAAACATATAACTTCTCTCATACCTCAACTTTTAGAGAAATCTCAATTTAGTATTTAGACTTAAAATTTGTCTAAGTTGGGCTATTGAAACTTCAATTCAGGTTTAAACCTCGTAATTACGTCAAATTCCATCGTCTATCATTATAATGGAAATTGATTAATAAACAATAATATAATAATTGACCGTTTGCATACTAGCAAAAAATGGTAAATGAGTTATGACACTACTGCTCGATTAAGATGTTACAATGTTTTATTTTTATTCTTTTTTTAACATTTTTATGACATGGAGCTGTAAGTTAGCATTCCGTGAATGATTGTGGAAGATCTATTGCATTACGAGCAACAATTTGGAAATTTTCATCAATTTGAATGCGACAATGACAAAATGGTAAAATTTTAAATCAAATTGAACTTCAACTAAGGCTAATTTAAAGTTAATGACTTGATTGAGATTACACTGGAAGTCTAGTGACCACAATGAAATTTACACTCTATCTCTCTATTTTTCAAAATTTCAAACCTTTTAAATAATGCAATTAACAAGCAAGCAATTAATGACCTATTTTAATATTTAATCCCCTTTACGTTATTGCATCAAAATTTATCAGTTGGAGCATATAAATGTCTTTAATGTTGTCCATGTAACTTTATTTTATTTCATTTCATTTTTATAATATTGACCCACAATTTTACTCATATTTAGGCATAATGGTTTCTTATATTAAACTCCTTATCTCAAATTATATTAAATTTATTTGTCACATTTGTTACTAAATTTGATATCATATTCACTTTAAATATTGTTCATTAAATGTTAAAATATATTCTTGAATGGTGTAAAATAGCATAATTCTTCGATTTTCAAATAAACTTAAAAGAGATGAAAATCATAAAATTTATGCCATTTTTTATGTTACTTGTGCTTCAAACAAGAGCAGTAAAATTTGGAAAAATGCTATTTGTACGTAACTTTTTTTTTACATCAATTTTCACACTCTCTCACAAACGTGGAGTCCACGATTATTTTAATCGTGGACCCCCCACTTGCATGTGTGTGTGTACTGTGAAAAAAGTGTACTTGTAAAATGGATGTAAAATTTTATGTCTGCGCACCCTTTACCAATCTTTCTTCAACATCATGTTTTTCCATTTCTTTTTTCCCCCCCCAAAAAAACATATTATTTCTTTCAGTCAATGTTAAGAACTCAGCAAAATGATCTTCAACTCTCAAGCTCATTTCTTCATATTATTTTTTTCATAAAAAATAATGCTTATCGATAGTTGGTCTTCAAAAAATTATTATTTCTATGTTTCCTTTTGCATTGTGCAATATGTTTTTAATACTTTAATTCTGTTCTTCATTCACTTTCAGCCTCAAGATGACAGTAAATACCGGTCCATTCCTCATATTTCACCAAAAGAAAACCAATTGGACATATATATAGCCCTTGTTTGAGCCACATTATATTCTTAAAAATTCATTTTTGAATAGTAAATTGATGAGAAATGTATGGTTAAAAAATAAAGAAAGTTTTGGATTTACGTGTACTATTATTTTATTGAAAAATGTGCGGTTGAAATGATGTCAAATCACTATTTAAAAATGTATTTTTTTGAAAAAATGTGGCTCAAACATAGCCATAACATAATAGTCTCGAAGAAGAAAACTCTGAAGACAACACAAAATGGTTCCATGACATCAAAACTAGGGGCGGACCTAGAATTATAGTTCAGTAAGGGCAAGACGGAAAATGAGCTAAAATAAATTGTGAAAGAAACCAAAACAATCTAAAAATTTAAATTTAACAAGTTCCAACTGAAGGTTTTTGAAAATTTAGTGGGGGTGGCCGAATGCACTCATCCTTTAGTGGGTCCGCCCTTGATCAAAATCTAATTTTGATGGATCCTTGGGTATGTTCTATCATTTAAAGGAATAAGAATACAAATTCCTTGTTTAGTTGATGCTTTTCTACTTCTATTCATCAATTGTCGAAAATGTGCAGAGCACCAAAATTCAGGTTACTTTGTTTGACCATAATATAGATGCTTTCGAAAATCGTTTGCTTCTATGAAGGACATATCTCATGTCCAATCCAATTGCAACACAGATGAAGTCCGAGTACATTGTTATAGTTGGTCCTGTGCATTGGGTTATGTTGACACATAAAAATTCAGTCCAAATCGAACGGCCCAAGGAATGAAGTCCAATTGGAGGATCCCCAAATCAGATAGCCCAAAGAATGAAACCCAATCAAACAATTCAAGATGAAGGCCCAACTAGGGAGGCCCAAGAACGCGGTAACGCCATCGTCCAAGTTTGCAAGTCGCCCAGAATCTGAGCGAATGGAGTGCCATGCAGTCGCCCAGAGCTATTACTCTATTCTCGCCCAAACCTTCAAGTCGTCCAAGGTCTTAACAAACATAAAGCGTTGTGGTTATCAAAAAGTGCAGTTATCAAAGCAGTTATTAAAGCAGCCCTATCATGTTCCACGATTCAAGAAATTCAATCGAAAACGGTTGAACGACGAAGAGTAATGGCAGCAGTTAAAAAATGCAGTTTTCATGACAAGCTGCCCATTACGAGGAAAGTGGGCAGTTGTAGAACGATCAAGCAGTTTTTAGGCGGTTGATTACAAAAAAGATCATCCATGGAGTATAAAAGGGAGAAAAGACATAGAGTAAAGGACCGAATCAAAAACTCTCGAACAGAGAACATGTAATTTTAATTTCCTTAGTTTAGACTTAAACACTTTTTTCAGTAACTCGTGTGCTTGCGCCCCTTGGAGGCATTTTGTTTTTGATTTCCAATTGTAAAGTCATTGCCAATAAAAGAACACCCCTTTTTGGGACTTTGTCTCAAGAGGTTTGTCCCTTACACAATCGTCTGATCCCTTTTAATTGTTAGCGACTAACCCGCGCGAAACAATTTGGCATGCCCGGTGGGACCGTGGTGTTTTGTGTTGAAAATACAAAAGGTGAAACAATATGCCTCAGAGATCCGATAAGGAAGCAGCAAGTCAGGGAGGAGTCCAGTCTGTGATCGAGCGATATGAGGAGCAGCATGCCTCTCCACGAACAGATGGACAGAATCAGAGCAGTAACAGTC
>NC_036257.1:3345135-3345594 GCF_002742605.1 Olea europaea var. sylvestris | reverse complement strand
CCAAATATGTCAACCGGCTATACCTCTTACAAACCACTTTCAAACTAGGACAATTGTGGGACATAATCCCTCAGTTCTAAATCCGAATCAAGGGGTAGAACCACTTTCTGGTCCCTCTACTTCAAACAAAGGGGGTACTACAGTGTCAAATCAGAACAATGGTAGTGGTAGCCTAACTTGGGGGGTAATCCAAATATAAGAGATAATGTCCTAAACAATGGACAGGNCCCAAAATGGGAATGCACACTATGACAACATGGCCAAACAACTAAACACTTTGAATGAAACAATGAATAAGTTAGTAGGCCAAATATGTCAACCGGTTATACCTCTTGCAAATCACTTTCAAATTAGGACAATTGTGGGACATAATCCCTCAGTCCTAAATTCGAATCAAGGGGTAGAACCACTTTTTGGTCCCTCTACTTCAAACCAAGGGGGTACTGCGGTGCCAAATCA
>NC_036257.1:3338506-3342067 GCF_002742605.1 Olea europaea var. sylvestris | reverse complement strand
GCATTGTATTTCACATGTACAAAATTAAGGGCTTATTTACGGCCCGTAACCGTTTATTTAATTTCTAAAGTAAATTTAGTTAAGTATATGTTCTCGCACCCTATTTTACACCAAAGGGTAGGCCTTTGGACACTAGCCTTATCAGAATTCGACATACAATATATACCTCAAAAGACAGTCAAAAATCAGGCTTTGGCTAATTTCCTAGCCGATCATCCATGCCTTGACATGCCTGAAGAAATTGAACTAGAAATCAATTCGTTCGAGTTAAAACCTTGGGTGTTATATTTCGATGGGTCAAAAACCTCTAAAGGTGTAGGTGTAGGTGTAGGTGTAGGTGTAGGAGTAGCATTGATTAATCCTTTAGGGATTTGCTACAAGTTCGCATTCACTTTAGACAGAATGTGCACCAACAATCAGGCCGAATATCAAGCTTTAATTGTAGGCCTAGAACTAATGATAGATATGGGAGTAAGAAATGTGATCGTTAAGGGCGATTCTCATTTGGTAATCCACCAATTGATTGGTAATTTTAAATGCCAAAGTGATTCCATTATAAGTCAATATGAGATTGCCCAAGAGTTGTTGGAAGAATTCGACCAAGTAGAACTTCAATGCGTTAATAGGATATATAATAACGTGGCAAATGAGTTAGCCAAAATGGCCTCAGGATACTCAAAGGTTTTGAATTGGAAGTCTACTTGTGAGTATGGAATCATATTGCCCATGACTCAAAGAAGGACGAGAAAGATTGAACTTCACTGCATACAAGATGGAGATGTAATGGATTGGAGAACAGATATTAAAAGGTTCTTTAAGGAACCTAATGGAGGGATTAGTAGGAGAATGAAGCTGTGTTTGCTGAACTATACACTAATAGATGAAGAGTTGTTTAAGAAACGCTCTGATGGTGCATTACTAAAGTGTGTAAGTTTGCAAGAAGCCAAAACGATCATGGCTGAGGTGCACGAAGGGATATGTGGAGCTCATCAAGCTGGCCAAAGGATGAGATGGTTAATTATTAGGAGTGGATATTTTTGGCCAAACATGGGAGAATTATGCATTCAGTATACAAAGAGTTGTTTAGCATGCCAAAAGCATGGTCCAATACAAAGGGCGCTAGCACGAGAGATGGCACCTATTATTAAACCTTGGCCGTTCAAGGGTTGGACGATAGACTTGATAGGGAAGATTTATCCCCCATCGTCCAAGCAACATACTTTTGTTATAGTTGCAACCGACTATTTCACCAAGTGGGTAAAGGCGGTACCTTTGAAAGAGATCACCCAGAAGAACGTCATAGAGTTTATCCGCGATCACATCATTTATAGGTTTGGAATTCCACAAATATTGATGGTAGATCACGGAACATCTTTGAATGGGGATCAAGTGAACAAATTTTTGAGCGAGTTTGGGGTTAAATTAGTAAACTCCACACCATACTACGCTCAATCCAACGGATAAGCAGAATCTTCTAATAAGGTTCTAAAAAATATCATCAGAAAGATGATAGATGAAAATGCCAGAAATTGACACGAATGTCTGAACAAGGCCTTATGGGCTTATAGAACATCACCTCGGTCAAGTACTGAAGTTACTCCTTTCCAACTTGTTTATGGACAGGAGGCCGTTTTGCCTATGAAAATCAACGTGCAATCGATTAGAGTGTGCTTGCAACATAAGTTGAATGATGATGAGTATACCGAATCATTAGTTCAAAATTTATTGAGGTTAGACGAATTAAAGTTGGACGTCTTAGATAGATTGCAAGTTCAAAAACAAAGAATGGCTAAATAAAAAAGTCATAGCCAAGTCGTTAAGCCTGGGTGAACTAGTTTGGAAGACGATACTCCCTTTGGATAGCAAGGATCCAAAGTACGTGAAGTGGTCGCCCAATTGGGAAGGATCATACAAAATAAACAGTGTGTTACCCAATGGAGTGTATCATTTGGAAGATTTAGATGGCACCAAGCACGTGAAATTCATTAACGGCAAATATTTGAAAAAATATGTTCCTTCTTTATGGGAATGTGAACAGATAAAAGCATAATCAAAATATGTTGAACGATTAAGGATAACAAGGTCAGAGCGAAATACGTTCAAATAAAGTCCTTTATTATCAAACGTTCATTACAAAGACGCAAAAATACAAATAATGGATGCTCTACAAACTACAATCAAAAGTAAGCTAATCTCCTGGTTGATCGCTGAGTAAGAGGGTGGACTAGCCTCACACCGCCTTCCTAAATGCATCGTTGCAATGGTGGGATCGCCGAGTAAGAGGGTGGACTGGCCTCACCACCTTCCTAAATGCAACGCTGCAATGGCGGGCAAAGTGGCTGAGAAGCACTCTCAGCAAGCAAGCTAAGAAGCACTCTCAGCAAGCAAGGTGGCCTACAAGCATCCCAAAAATTGCCTTCTATCATCAACTCCTTGTAAAGGACAAAGAGACGATGGGAAGAACTTCGATGGTAAAAACTTTGCTGCTGGCCAAAAAATATTTCCTATACCTCCCACACCAAAGGTGACATCAAGGCAAATAGTAAAATGGGCGGACTAAACAATCCATTTTTATAGAAAGACGAAGGTTTCGGATTGGATTGATTGTCAGAGTGTCAAACAATGGCAGCAAATTGGTTTCGAAGAAGAAAATGAAGATGAAGATGGAAGATGGAAAATGCGAAGCATACGTGCATTTATAGGGGGTGGAGATGAAGAGACAGAATATGAGCAACCACATTCTGCCTAGTAAATGGAATTAAATAGCCTAAAGGCTTGGGAACCTAGTAAATGGAATTAAATAGCCCAAAATTTTGGGAAAAGTGGTGGAAATATCAAAAGAAAATGGGCAAGATTTTTAGCACAAAGCAGTTAAATGCTTGAAGAATTGACGATTAAAAAACAAACGTCAAATAAATGCACAAGAAGTTAACATATATGGTCATTAATGATGAACAAAGTTACAAAGGGAAAATCAAATTACAAAAGAGAAAGGCATCGTATGTCTTAATTACAGTCCACCTCAAACTGAACAAATTCGTTCCCTAAGTTTTTCCCAATCCTCGTTCTGCCGAGAGGAAGTGATGTTCAATTCGGCCACGACATCATCATCAACTTCCAACTTCTTGTACTGCTCAACCAAGGACTTAGTTCGCTCAATTCCCTGGGAGGCGTTGCGCTTCTTAGCAGCCATTCTCTCCTTGCAGTCGTCCATTTTGGCTTGAAGTTCCTTCATTTGAGCAGTCAAACTAACCATCAAAGAGTCTTCAATCATGACTTCGGAAGAGATCTCTTTCAACTCATCCTCAGCCTTGTTGATCTCCAGACGCAGAGACTCTTTTTCTGATACGGCGCGAAGATATTGAGTACTTTTGGCCTTTAGTTTAGCATTCTTGGCCAGCAAGGAAAGGACCTCGAAGTGGATAACCTTCAACGTCGCTTTAAAATCGACAAAAAGATTGAGCGACGGAAGCGTCAGTGCTTGCTCTAACTTCGCATTCAAATGCTCAAGTTTATCCTTGTGTCTGGCAGCACTAGCCCTACCAATGTCCATATCCATGA
>NC_036257.1:3335223-3338324 GCF_002742605.1 Olea europaea var. sylvestris | reverse complement strand
CAAAGAAAATTGCCAATATTGAAGATTCTCACTACAACGAACAAAATGGAAATAAAATTGAAGCAAAGATTACCTCATCAACAATCGTGGAAGATGGCATATCCTTAGCCAAATCTGCCACCAGTGACTCCTCCATTCTTGAGGACTTCCCGTTGTCTGAGCGAGAAGATGTTGCCACAACGGGCAGACTCATAGGAGTATCTGCAGAACTCAAGAGCAACAAATCAGAAACCAATAGCACAAGCAAATGTAAGTCATCAAAAAACTGAATTACCTTCTGCTTCGATGTTTGGGGGGTTGACGCCCTGGGAAGAAGGTGGCTCATCCATGGGTTGTGATGAGGATTCTAGGACTGAAGATGTCTCTTTAAGCGTAGTCCCCTCATCAATCGGTTTGGATGAAACAGCCTCAACAGAGGATGATGGAGCAGGAGCTGCCGATGCCAAAGCCTTTAAAGGAGAGGCTGAACTTTTCTGAGAAATCCAAATAAATCCTCAGCACACAGAAAAGTTTCAAGTATGGAAAAGTATGCTTGTGGATAAACCAATTTAATTACCTTCCTCCTGACGATAAGAGGGGTATCATCATCATCATCATCAACATCATCCTCCAGAATGGGAGATGCTGAGACTGGCCGTTTGCGGCTTGGGGCACTCTTGGCTGTAGTAGGCTTGGCAGGGAGAGAAGAAGATGGACGAGCAGACTGTTTAGTGCGACGACGAGGAGAAGGACTCCGGATGGACAAAGGAGTAACTAAAACAGGAGGAGGGAAAAAAAATGCTCAGCTGGTCTAGTGAATGAAAGGCACGATTGGCATCAGTCGCAAACAATCTGCGCTTCATTGACGGCCAGAGCTGTTCAAAAAGAGGATGGATGGCGTGGCTAGAATTGAAGGGGGCTAATGAAAAATAGCTTGTTAAAAGAAGATTACGAGCGTTTATAGCCTCTGCCTCCGCCTTATTAATAATATGAAAATGGTCAATTAAATTTTTTGAATAGCAAAGAGAAACAGGCCAAGTTTGGCCGAAACCAAGTTGGCGAGTAAAAAATTGGGGAGCATAAATTTCTACCCCTACCTTGGCATTGGTCCCAGTTAAAATATCGTGAAATAGCTCCCTCCCGGTTAAAAACTGGATCCAAATGAGCAGGGAGGTGCTCGCGCTGTCTATAGTGGAGGGGAGATGTACATAGTTTGGAGTCAAAAAAGGAGGAAAAGGAAAAAAGGAAGAGATAAAATCCAAAGAATAAAAGAATGAAAAAATGTCCCTTCTGGACATATTTACAGGAGCCAAGGGCTCAATGGTTAGCCCATTGCAGCTGGCAGAGGAACAAGAAATTGATGGAGCACCAAGCAATGGAAAATAGGATCTCAACCACAGTTGAGTGAACCAAAGAGGTCCACTGCCAATGGGAGATGCACCATTCTTCAATTGAGTTTGAAGAGAAGCCATGCCTCTATAAAGGGCAGCCAAAAAGAAAGAACATAAATTCAAAGACCTGCCACGCGCCAATTCGTACACTATGGGTAAATAACTCAGGGAGGGCTTTATGCTTGGCACACACAAAACATATTTACAAAGCCAAACTAGAAGAAAGGCCACTCGCTCAGTAGGGGAAGGCTCAGCGCTCGAATGATTGTGAAGGGTTTGCAGGCTTGAATAAGACTCGGTGTAGTTTTTACCAAACTTTGGGGCGCCACCAGAAACCAAGATACCAGGAAAAATGGTATCGCCCAAAGGTGGTAGATTCACTAGAGCTCCAACATCCCTTAAAGTAATAGACATGGGGCCAAGAGGGAAAATAAAGGTATTATACTCGGAAGACCAAATACTCAAAGCAATCGAAAAAAGTGATGAATCAAAAGTAGGGGGGCGAATAGAGATTTCTAACAAATCAGAAATCCTAACATTATCAAAAAGTGCCTTAGTAGGACCATGACCCACAAGACGAGCATGCCACCTATGAAAAGCTACATCAGATTTAGGCCAAGTACGAATACCTCTTTCGCGAAGTGGCCCCAGCGGCAGAGAGTTTACAAATGGAAGACCTTGAGTACAAGGAAACAGCTGACCCACCGCTGCCTGTTCAACTGACATTGTTGAAGAAAGGACCTAAGTAGAACTCATTGCGTTCGATATCGGCCCGCGCGAGAAAACTCGGAGTTATGTATGGATGACTCAGAAGTTTCTGAAAGTCATCAAAACTAAAGGAGTCGCCAGTTTGAGATTGTGAAGTAGTCATTTGAGATGGAACGAAATTTTTCAGAGTTACGTAGCAGGGAAGCAAAAGATGAACAGTAAATCGTGGTAGAGACGCGAAAAATTGAGGCGTGATTTAATGGTGCAGTGAAATGGCGTGTTTGGGGGGTTATAAGGGTTTGTAAAACGACGCACTTTTTCAAGTTATGGAAGAAAACAATGATTGAAATTCTTGGGAATCTCGAATGTTGCTGGAAACACAAAGTGAATATGGCAAAATTTAATAATTATTATTAATTCTGCCATACTGGGGGGTAATTGTTGACATATAAAAATTCAGCCCAAATCGAACGGCCCAAGGAATGAAGCTCAATTGGAGGATCCCCAAATCAGATAACCCAAAGAACGAAGCCCAATCAAACAATTCAAGATGAAGGCCCAAATAGGGAGGCCCAAGAACGCAGTAACGCCATCGCCCAAGTTTGCAAGTCGCCCAGAATCTGAGCGAATGGAGTGCCATGCAGTCGCCAGAGCTGTTACTATATTCTCACCCAAACCTTCAAGTCGCCCAAGGTCTTAACAAACATAAAGTGTTGTGGTTATCAAGAAGTGCAGTTATCAAAGCAGTTATTAAAGCAGCCCTATCACGTTCCACGATTCAAGGAATTCAATCGAAAACGGTTGAACGACGAAGAGTAATGACAGCAGTTAAAAAAGGCAGTTTTCATGACAAGCTGGCCATTACGAGGAAAGTGGGTAGTTGTAGAACGATCAAACACTTTTTAGGCGGTTGATCACAAAAAAGATCATCCATGGAGTATAAAAGGGAGAAAAGATATAGAGCAAAGAACCGAATCAAAAACTCTCGAACAGAGAACATGTAATTTTAATTTCCTTAGTTTT
>NC_036257.1:3324604-3332545 GCF_002742605.1 Olea europaea var. sylvestris | reverse complement strand
CAGATGTTTATCCATAGATTTGTGAGTGGAAAAATTTAAATAATTTCAATGTATTTATAAATTAAGCATATTATTAAATTATGTGCAATTAGGTGAATTATTTGTTCAATTATATGGTTACAATAAAAGTTTCTTTTACTATGATATATGTGGAATTTCAAATATTGTATATGATATATTTGTCAATTGAAATATGAGATGTGATATTGAGATCGACAGAAAAGTACCCAACCCACGATGATATATTTTTTTTAGTGAACTAAGGGAACTTGGCCATTTTCTATACCACACTGAAGGATCTTGGACTATGGATGAAGGGTCTGACCATGTACATATAGTTCATTGAGGGCTATTGACCATATTTTAGAATTGATTATCAAAGGTCTTGAGACCCGCTTTCATTTACGAAGAGGGCCAAAGGCCCGTAATAAAAGTTCTTAACCCGATGGACAGATTATAGATTTCAGCTAGAGGTATATTTTTTGTGGATTACATGTGGTGAGGATATGATATTATAAATTTGAGTTAAGGATTATATCACGATTATGAAATTATGTATTTCAGCATTATGAGGATGTTCCACATCTTAACTATTATTATACGTTAATATACTTGGGACTGTTTAATGATGTAACTCGATTTTCGATAAAGATTTATGAATGAAAAGTATAAATATTTTCAAACTTCTCCACTCATTGAGCTATCAACTCATATTTTCTCATGATTATTCTTGTAGGTAGCCATTGGTTCTTTATATTTGGAGGAGTCTAATGATTTTAGAGTGATGGCCACACGACATATTGACTGCTATGGTTCATATTGATGAAGCACGAAGTAAATACTTTGGGCTCATCGCATTATATTTTATATAAGCATTTAATTTTGGCTCATTTTTTAGTAACTCATAGTTAGTTTTGAAGATAGATTTGACATCTAGTCAGCATCTATACGTCACTTTTTGTGTCCATTAGGGTGATTCAGGAT
The DNA here is from genome assembly GCF_002742605.1 of Olea europaea var. sylvestris. Classification (NCBI taxonomy): domain Eukaryota; kingdom Viridiplantae; phylum Streptophyta; class Magnoliopsida; order Lamiales; family Oleaceae; genus Olea; species Olea europaea. The sequence goes on along the minus strand of NC_036257.1, from coordinate 3,331,561 downwards.
GAATCGTGTTGTCAATTCTATAGATTTTATTGACGAGCAATGCTTAGTTATACTAGTGAATCTTTTATTCACTTTGAAGGCTATTTAAATAGACCTATGGATCCTTAGTGAGCAATGATTGAATAACCTTGCAGATTTGCCACCTTCCTTGACAGACGTCCAGTTATTGGCCAGTATTATTAAAAAAAAAAAAAAAAAAAGACAATTTTTGCGCCAATCACCTATTGCCACGCCTTCACCTATCATCCAGGATGTCAAATTCATATGGCAATAAGCAAAACGACATTATTCATGATAGAATCATAAACTGATATAAATCAGGTTTGGATTGGTTTCCCTGTTGGTCTACTGTAGTAGGTGTGTTGTGATGGGCGAATCAACATGATATGTGGAAAAACATATTTAAAAGGTAAACTTTAAAAGAACGAGGTCGGGACGGACCGTAGTCTATCAGCCATGTTTTTTGAATGTCCAAATCTAGTTTAGAACTACAGAAAAGCATCAGATTTTTATTTCTTTATACGTTTAGACATGAAAGCAATGAGGAGTTCTTCCCATATTTAAAGATTGATGCCTTTTGGTGAAATACTCTAGTAACAAAGTTTTTCTTTCCACCGGAGACAGCGGAAGTGATGCTAGCTCCCTTTCTTCAATGATACTACTATCATAATAGTACTATCACGGGAAGGTCAAAATGGTTAAGCAACTAATGGAGGAGCTAAGTCTTATGGATATTCACTAACGAATAAGATAATGGATTCCAAAACATAAGGAATCCTTATCCACACAAAAATTTTGAAATCTCATTCTTAATAATCATTAAGTCCTCCCTTTTAATTTGGCTAATGAGATTAACATACATTTGTTTCCATTCTGGTGTCGTTCTATTTGTATCGATTAATGTCTCTTTTGCATCAGTCTGTGGACCTCTAGATTCGAAGATACTCAGCTTTCAACAAATTTCAGCTTATTTTTAGTCCACGTGTATGTTATCTGCATACATGAACAATCACGTTAAACTACACAAATCGTAATTCCAACAAGATACAACAATTGCATATATTTCGACGCTCAAGTCAGTTAATGAAATATATTGGATGTGCTAGAAACACTGAACATAAATATGGGTGTAGGATTTATTATTATTATTTTTTATTACACTTACAAGCCTTACAATACTTTTTTTTTTTTTAAACGTATCTTTGAATGAAAGAGGACTGTGTATTTATAGGTAGAAGGGGCGAGTAGAAAAGACCCCACTAGATGCTTGTTAGGTGACTTCATCCTATCAACTCACTAGCGTTGATTCTGTAATTTTGGGGGCCTGAGGTGAAATTCATGAATTAGGCCTCCAAAATTGTAGCATTCATGCAAAATTTATAAATGTATTATGGAACCAACCGTTAACATATTAACCTAAAACTTATCAGTAAAGTAACAAACAAAATGTATTATACAAAAAAATTTATATTATAATCAAATAACAAATTTGACAATATTTCAAATGATCTGTTAAATACTAAAAAGTTAACGTTCTACCATTTCGTGCCAAAAAGATTTCAACGTTGCTTTTGAACTTTGAATTTAAGCTCCAAAACACAAAGAAACTAGAGAGATAACATTTAATTCCCAATCAATTAAGTGGAATCTAACAATCAAAGAAAAATTATGATTCACTTGAAGGATTAGATAAATTCAATTCCCCATACAAATATGTCATAAGAACTGGTAGGTTTCTAAAAGTTCTTTAAGAATTTCTATTTCAGTAATATACAAACCCTCACAAATATAGCGAAGCATCTATCAATCTACATAGTTACACAATGTTTTATTTTCAGAACTTGCATTATAATCATACACTAGTCATAATTATAACTTAATATCATATATTAATTAGGGAAGAAGGACACAAAAAAAAAACCGTTTATTTAACTGTTTCCTCTTATAATATCCCGTGGAAAGTAAAACAAGATTATTGGCATAAGTTATCTTTAAAGAGAACTCTGTTATGAAGAGAGAGAGAGAGAGAGAGAGAGAGAGAAGTGATAAAATTTAATGGATTCGTGTGTCTTATTAAAAACTAAAACCTTATATTTATAGGAAGAATCAAAGATACAATGATAAAAATTTATAAGGATGTAGTGGTATAATTGTCATTCATTAATCAATCTACCATTTACAACACCCACTGAATGATACATTACAAAATAACTATCTCGTTTAAATCTTGTTTGATAAAAACTCAAAGCAACAAAAAAATCAAACGGAGGAAAAATAGTACAATTATTTTGAAGTATTAAAATAAATGCTGCCTTATTAAGACCTTACTAGAAAATTCTATTAGAATAAAATTTAAGTGAAGGAAAAAGAGTACAGCTACTCTCTCTGATGTTAATCATGGAAAATATTTGAGTCGATGATTCCAATCTCATGAATCAATTTTTTGAATGTACATGTTGGCAATGCTTTTGTAAATAAAGTGATCACATTGTCACTTGGGTGAATTTGTTAGACATCAATGTCGCCATTCTTTTGAAACTCATGTATATGAAAGATTTGGAGAAATATACTTTGTCTTGTCACCTTTGATATAGCCTCCCTTGAGTTGTGCAATATAAGTTGCATTAGGGATGTCAATTGGGCCGAGCCGGCTCGGCTCGTGGAAAAGAGGCTCGTGGGCGGCTCGGGCTCTTGAAATCACGAGCCCGAGCCGAGCGGGCCTCACCCGTAGGCGAGCCAAGCCCGCTCGGCTTGCTGTCTAGACGAGCCGCTCGTGGGTAGCTCGTGGCTCGTCGAGCCTTGTTCAGTGACCGTTCTGGTCACTGAACTTTTTTTTCTTTTTTTCCCCCATTTTTTTACTATAAATACCCCCTTCGCCTCAAATTAGTGTAGACGAGCCACGAGCCGCTCGGCTCGTGGCTCGTAAAATGACTAGCCACGAAGTGACCGTTTTGGTCACTTTTCAGTGACCGTTTGATCGTTGAACTTTTTTTTTCTTCCCCCCCCTTTTTACTATAAATACTCCCTTCCTTCAAAGATTTTTTTCATATCAATTGCTCTTCCAAGATTACAACTCTCTCAACTCTTTTTTACTATATCAATTATCGAGTTTTTACTCTTTTGTGCTGTAAAATATACAATATCAATTCAATTTTTCCAGTTTATTAGTTACAATTTCAATTCATCCAATTATCACAATCTCACTACATTTATATTCATCTAGTCAAGATTTCATCATAAATAATCACAGAAATAGATCAACGTTCATTTGTTGAGAGCTTATTCGATACAGGATGTGAGCCATTGCCACATCATGGAGAATCGCCTAGGACGCCGCAAAGTCAATTTCCAAATGAATTTGTCCGTCTAAATGACATATCGATACCTGAAGATGTTCACATTCACGGTCAGGGAAATCGCACTCCAATTGATTTGGATGATATTAACATTCCCGAAGCGGAACATGAAGATGAAGATCAGCAATTAAATATCCCAGATGCGAGGGGAAAGCGAAAGGCCAAAAAACAAGCAAAATGTTGGGATCACATTAAGTTGATTTCAACGGGAAAAGTCGTTGATGGCCTTGCAGAATTTAAAGCAGTATGTAAATACTGCCAACAAAGATTGGCATGGCAAAAAGAAATTGGTACCACTCATCTCAACCGCCACTACAAATCATGTGCAGCTAGACATGGACTTCTTCCAGCTGGTCAAACACAATTACAATTTGTCAGTCCAGGCGCCGATTCTACAACTTCACCCCTATCCACGTGGGTGTATTTAGAGGACGATACTCGAACCGGAATGGTGAAATTTGTTGCCGCTATTGAGTTGCATCTGACTATTGTAGACAACCAACACTTCGTCTCGTTCGTGAAAAAATATCTACAACCGAGGTACGTTGGGGTAAATCGAAACACTCTTCGTGCCAATACAATAAATTATTTCAATAATTCAAAACAACAATTAATTATGAATTTGTAACAATATGGGAGTGTTATATCCTTAACTTCTGATATATGGGAAGGGGTTAATAAAAGAGCATATATAGCTGCATCCGTACACTATATAGACCCACTTTGGTGCATGTATAAGAAAATTATTGCTTTTAGAATTATTGAATTTCCTCACAATGCTAATAATATATATAATGCTATTATCAATATTGTTAGAGAATATCATTGTGAGAGTAAAATTCGATCTTTTACTTTTTATAATGCTAGCGTTAATAAGGTAGTCGTCGATAAATTGTGTAGGACACTTTAACCTGATTTTGGTGGGTATTTGTTTCATATTCGTTGTATGTGTCATATCTTGAATTTAATTGTGTAAGTTGGTTTAAAACATATAAAGGATGAATTTCAAAGGATTGGGAATGTATTAGTATATATTACGATCTCTCCTAGTAGAAAACAAGCATTTGAAGATTTTTGTGCCGAACTATGGGTGATGACTACTAAAACATTTGTTAGCGACGTAGGTCATAGATGGAACTCTACATACTTGCTATTAAAATCATGTGAAGGTTTCGAAAATTTAATAACTGACTTTGATAATAATAGACATGTTAGAAGTAATGATGATGGTCTGTTAAATGACTCCGATTAGATTTTAGTTTTGAAAGTTAAACGATTTTTGACATCTTTTTATGAGACCACAAAAATTTTATCCGGCGTTTATTATCCCACAAGTTGTATGGTGCTTGAACGCCTTTATATAATTGGAGAACATTCCATAAATATAAAAATGATCCTGCTTTTAGTGAAATTTTAATTGCTATGGAATTAAAGTTTAGAAAATATTGAGAAGAACTGCCTATGTTATTTCCTTAAGTATGCACAATGGACCCCCGATATAATATTTCGGGAACTAAATACGTAATTGATCAAATCAATAAAACTTTAATACTTGATACACATATCACTTATAAGAATTTAGAGCAAACATTATGTGGAATGTATGATTTATATGCGGAAAGAATGAGTTCAAATGTTAGTTGAGTACCCTCTACTGCACCTACTCCTTCTGCTGAAACTGAAGAAGATGCTGCGGAAATAATAAATTTATTTCAGGGCATTAATAAATTTAGATATGATGCAACTGCAATGTGTTCATCTAGTGCCATGTCGTCTACATCTGCATCTCATCAAACATCGGCCGAAACTCAAAATGCGATGCCTGCCGAATTAATTGATTATTTCAATCATAATATGCCAATAGACAGAACAATTAAAAAAACTTCAGAAAAAGTAATTGAATTCTGGCAAAAGTATGAAAGACGTTGGCAAATTGTTTCTGCAATTGCGAAAGATTTATTGACACCTCCGGTTAGCACTGTTGCTTCGTAGTCTGCTTTTAGTGCAGGTAAAAGGGTTTTGACTGATGTCAGGAGTCGACTGAAAGAAGATGTTTTGGAAGCGTTAATGTGTGTGAAGGATTGGCAGGACACTCATTTTCTACTACAAGATAAATACGCTGAAATTGCATGTCGTTAGGCAAGCGATATTTGATTTAATTATATTAATCAATTTTTTTTATTTTTTAATCGTTCAATTTAATTTTCTTTAAAAAATTGTACACGTTACAACAAGTTATTCGTGTATAATTTTTAACTCCGCCTACTTAAAATTGATGTAGCCGATCCCAAGCCCGGATAAAGGAGGAGGGTTTACATTTTATTAATTTTAAAAAGAAATCAAAAAAATATATTTTTTGTAAATGTATTTCAAAAAATAATTCGTTTTCATTATATAAATATTTTATACTTTATAAAAAGTATTACAAATTACAATATGATATAAATAAAAAATAAATAAAAACTTGTTTTTGTTAAATTATTTGTATTTTTTAACACTTTTTATTTTTAAAACTCTATTTTTTATTAACTTCAAAAAGAAATCAAAAAAAAATTTTTTGTAAAGGTATTTCAAAAAATAATTCGTTTTCATTATATAAATATTTTATACTTTATAAAAGGTATTATAAATTACAATATGATATAAATAAAAAAAATAAAAACTTGTTTTCGTTAAATTATTTGTATTTTTTAACACTTTTTATTTTTTAAACTCTACTCTTTATTTTATAAAAAAATAAAAAATAAAAAAATAGGCGAGTCCACGAGCCGAGCCGGCTCGACTCGGCCCATTGCCAACCCTAAGTTGCATTGTCTTCATATAAGATTGTTGGACTATTTTTTGTTGAAGTTAATCCGCACGATGCTTGGATATGATGGGTCATGTTCCTCAATCATACATATTCTCACCTACTTCATGGATTGCAATAATTTCATAATGATATGAAAATGTTATTGTTAAAGATTACTTCATAGATCTCTATGATATAACTGTTTCTCAACGTGTAAACACATATTATTTGTGATTTAGTTTTATGTGGGCCAAAGAGATAAACTGTATCTGCATATTTCACTAAAGCAAGCGGTTCCCGACTTTTGAGAAAATGATAATCCCAAATCAATAGTGCCTTTTAGGTAACGAAAAATATGTTTAACAATATTCCAATATCTTTGAGTTGGCGTAGAGCTTTATTTTGCAGGGAGATTTACAGAAAAATCTATGTCGGGTCAAGTGCAGTTTACAAGATAAGTTGGTATTGTAGTTGCAAGATCAATAACCTTTTCTCCATTTTCAAATGAATGAAATGAATCTTTTTTCATATCAAGTGATCGAACAATCATAGGTGATGCCAATAAATGTACATTATCCATATAAAAATTTTTAAAACTTTTTCTGTATATATAGATTGATAAACAAATAATCCTTCTGGAAAGTGTTCAATCTGAAACCCAAGATAAAATTTGGTTTTTCCCAATTTTTTCATCTCAAAATCATTTTTCAATCGGCAATTTTGTTGGGCTCTTTAAGAGTTTTAATTAAATTTAAATCATCAACATAAGTTGCCACAATTGTAAATTCAATATTTGTTTTCTTTATGAAA
>NC_036257.1:3309479-3319479 GCF_002742605.1 Olea europaea var. sylvestris | reverse complement strand
CTCCTAGTGGCCCTAACCCTATTTCAAATAGGTAACTAACCAATTATGTATATTTTTATATATAATCCATATCCTTCAATATTGATCATTTCTCTATAATCATTATTCTAATTATTATTATTTAACATAGAGGGCTTTTTCTTTACATTGCAAATGTGTTGGTTGTGTTATTACAAGAAACCTGCAAAGTGTACAGGTAGCGGTTCACATAACCCCTACCGACATCTCACAATGGGGGTGGGTTATTTTTTGGCCATTTGTTATTTTAGGTGGGGCCCACGTTTTGTGAGTTAAACCCGACTTCTATACACGAGGAAAAATTCCTATCACAAAATGAAAATTTTGGATTATACTATACTAATGGAAAGTGAATTATAACATGTTTATTTAGTACCAATTTCAGTGATAGTGGATCTCACGTCCTGTAATAGTTTTAAGATATGCTCGTTTGTTGTCCCCCGGGGCATAGGCTAGTGGTACAAAGAACAAGAGTGAGGTTATCTCACACCTTACTGGTAGCCGCAGTATGGGGGTTCGATTCATAAAATATGGAATTGGACTCCTTGTAGGCGCAGTGTACAAGCAGCTCTTGTTCTCTGGTCTGTTCGGACATATCTTGCGATTTATCTCCTCCACAAAACTCTAGGGACGAGGTGGTGGGGGCTCTCAAGGTTAGGGTTCAACCTTTTTTTTATTTTTTTTAAAGATATGCTCGTTTGTGATATTTTTAAGTTTTTATTTTAATCAATTATGAAACGAAATGAGGTTGGATGTCACTGCACTCGTGTTAAGCACCAGGAAATGGACTGTGGGACCTTTATGACAGTCAATTATAAAAGTGCAAAACTCCATAGATTACCGTGTAAAGCGATGTGGAGACCGTGCACACAAATATCCATATAAAAGTGATTAAGGGAAAGCAAGGTCCTTTTTACTTGATATGATTCCTCCTTTGTTTCTTTTCAGTCAAATCTGCATCTGAATTTGCCCCTTTTTTCCATCTTTTTTGTTCTTACTTTTGCGACTAAATTTGACACGAATTGCAACCATTAGTTGACAAGTGTTCACCAGAGATTATGTTTACTATTTTTGTATATTTCTTGTGGTTCTTGTCTATGTGCCAGTTTTCGCTTTAAAATTTTAAATTGTTTGCTACATTATCATTCTTCATCAAATATTTAAACAATAAAATATTTTACACAAAAATTTATATTCTATTTTTTTTACTTTTTTACTGCATATTCTCAAAAAAATACTATTTAAAACTATTTAATCTTCCAAATAATGGGCAACAAACAGGGAAAATTCATTTGAATAATATGGTTGTGGTCATTATGACGTGGATCGCCGACATTCAATTAAATGGAGTGACATGATTCCATATTGTTGGATCTATCATTCAACGACATCTAAATATTAAGATTCATTCAATGATGACAAATAATATTACACTCAAGGGTAGACCCACTAAGAGACGAGTGGGGTCAACCGCCTCCATTGAATTTTTAAAAACCTTCAATTCAACCTTGTTAAATTTAAATTTTCAGATTTTTTTTTTGACTTTTTCACAATTTATTTTAACCAATTTTCCGTCTCGCCCCTACGGATGAATAATTCTGAGTCCGCCCCTGATTACACTTATCATCTTAGCTTGAGACTAGCTCTTGAATCCATCATATTAGCTTGTACTATTTTATTACTTCATTATTAATAAAATACGTCACCTCAGGTGGTTAGCAAATGAGGAAAGAAAAAACATCGGCAAGCATATGAATATAATTTATTGTATGTCCATTAATCAATGCATCAAGGAACCTAGCTTTCAAGTGCACGTGACAGTGTGTGAGTAGTTCACATAACCCCTACCGACATCTCACAATGGGGGTGGGTTATTTTTTGGCCATTTGTTATTTTAGGTGGGGCCCACGTTTTGTGAGTTAAACCCGACTTCTATACACGAGGAAAAATTCCTATCACAAAATGAAAATTTTGGATTATACTATACTAATGGAAAGTGAATTATAACATGTTTATTTAGTACCAATTTCAGTGATAGTGGATCTCACGTCCTGTAATAGTTTTAACATATGCTCGTTTGTTGTCCCCCGGGGTATAGTCTAGTGGTGCAAAGAACAAGAGTGAGGTTATCTCACACCTTACTGGTAGCCGCAGTATGGGGGTTCGATTCCTAAAATATGGAATTGGACTCCTTGTAGGCGCAGTGTACAAGCAGCTTTTGTTCTCTGGTCTGTTCGGACATATCTTGCGATTTATCTCCTTCACAAAACTCTAGGAACGAGGTGGTGGGGGCTCTCAAGATTAGGGTTCAACCTTTTTTTTTTTTTTTTTTTAAAGATATGCTCGTTTGTGATATTTTTATGTTTCTATTTTAATCAATTATGAAACGAAATGAGGTTGGATGTCACTGCACTCGTGTTAAGCACCAGGAAATGGACTGTGGGACCTTTATGACAGTCAATTATAAAAGTGCAAAACTCCATAGATTACCGTGTAAAGCGATGTGGAGACCGTGCACACAAATATCCATATAAAAGTGATTAAGGGAAAGCAAGGTCCTTTTTACTTGATATGATTCCTCCTTTGTTTCTTTTCAGTCAAATCTGCATCTGAATTTGCCCCTTTTTTCCATCTTTTTTGTTCTTACTTTTGCGACTAAATTTGACACGAATTGCAACCATTAGTTGACAAGTGTTCACCAGAGATTATGTTTACTATTTTTGTATATTTCTTGTGGTTCTTGTCTATGTGCCTGTTTTCGCTTTAAAGTTTTAAATTGTTTGCTACATTATCATTCTTCATCAAATATTTACACAATAAAATATTCTACACAAAAATTTATATTCTATTTTTTTACTTTTTTACTGTATATTCTCAAAAAAATACTATTTAAAACTATTTAATCTTCCAAATAATGGGCAACAAACAGAAAAAATTCATTTGAATAATACGGTTTGTGATCATTATGACGTGGATTGCCGGCATTCAATTAAATGGAGTGACATGATTCCATATTGTTGGATCTATCATTCAACGACATCTAAACATTAAGATTCATTCAATGATGACAAATAATATTACACTCAAGGGTAGACCCACTAAGAGACGAGTGGGGTCAACCGCCTCCATTGAATTTTTAAAAACCTTCAATTCAACCTTGTTAAATTTAAATTTTCAGATATTTTTTTTGACTTTTTCACAATTTATTTTAACCAATTTTCCGTCTCGCCCCCACGGATGAATAATTCTGAGTCCGCCCCTTATTACACTTATCATCTTAGCTTGAGACTAGCTCTTGAATCCATCATATTAGCTTGTACTATTTTATTACTTCATTATTAATAGAATACGTCACCTCAGGTGGTTAGAAAATGAGGAAAGAAAAAACATCGGCAAGCATATGAATATAATTTATTGTATGTCCATTAATCAATGCATCAAGGAACCTAGCTTTCAAGTGCACGTGACAGTGTGTGAGTGCTCCCTTGGGACTGTTCAGAACTGGAAATCAAATTTTAGCTTAAAACTTACTGAAGTTATTTCATTAGAAATTGTATTTTTTGCTCTGAGAAGGTAATTGTAGCACTTGCTGCTATATTTCTTGAGTTAGTATTGGATAGGAGTTTGATTAACTGATTGTGAGAAGACTCATCAACTGTTCATAAACCACGTTGAGAATCTTAAAATGGATTGGCGACGTTCACGATCTTGTTTACTAGCATCAATTACAAACTTAAGTTTAAAATAGTTCAATAGTTTAGTAGTTCAAAAAATCAAGTCTGTTTTTGCATTTCAGTTTTCTGTTTTGAGGGTTTGTTTTAGTATTATCAAAAACGCGTTTAGTTTGTTATTTTGAAAAATTGTTTCTCAAAATAGAAACTAATAAACACACTTAGTTTGAAATTTTAAAAAATTGTTTAGACATTTTATTCAATGAAATTTGATTATTCAAAAAATAAAAAATGGAAACAATTTTTTATCTCTGAAAGAGTGTCTACTATGATACAACCGATACGTCGCTCACCCTTGGATCTGACTCGAATGTCATCAATGTGCTTAAAGTCTAGCCTTAACAAAACTGAGAAGGGTTGCTTTGAGGTGAATGTTGGGTCCGCGATGTTACCCAATTGAGAGTATGGGACTCAATGGATGTTGATTTTGACAAAAGAGGGTGGTTATGACGAGACTAACTGAGTCTCACATTGTTAAGCTAAGGCTCTGCTTTGAGTTACCTGTTTTTGTTTCAAAATTTCTTCATTTTTAAAAACTTTTGCTTAAGACCAATGAGTTCTACCCTTTTTTGGTCAAAATTTCTTTATTTTTAACAACTTGTGCTGAAGACTGATGATGGAACACTGTCTTAATTGGCATAATTCGATTACCCTTTGTTCTTAGATTTACCATTATTTGAAAGATACAATATTGTGCAATCCTTGATATGTCCAGGCTACTCTTGCAAATGGAAACCATCACTTGGAATCAGAATTTTTGAAAAATCAATTCAAATCTAATTTTTATTATTATTATTATTATTATTTTTTATATGGAAACTATCACTTGGAATCAGAATTTTTGAAAAATCAATTCAAAACTAAATTTTTTTTTTTTAAATTTTTTATATGGAAACTATCACTTGGAATCAGAATTTTTGAAAAATCAATTCAAAACTAAATTTTTTTTTTTTAAATTTTTTATATGGAAACTATCACTTGGAATCAGAATTTTTGAAAAATCAATTCAAAACTAATTTTTTTTTCTTTTTTTTTATATGGAAACTATCACTTGGAATCAGATTTTTTTTTTCTTTTTTTCAATATTTTTATTTATTAGAATTTATCAATTTTATTTTTTGCATTTATTTTTATTTTGAATTCTTATTTGTTAGAATTTATATTTTAAAATTTTACTTAAATGCTTGTTTTTCATGTTTCAAGTGTGTTATGAATATTTATTGAAAACACTCAAAACGTCAAAAATAAGTTTTGAATTTTATGTTATTAAGTTTAATGTTATGTTTGAAAATATATTTTTAAAAATATCAGACGAAATACATTTTAAGTGTTTTGCAAAATTGAAATAACAAATCTGCATCAGTCTTAACTACGAGGAAGGCTTTTGGGTTGACAACGTTAAGGCTTCCTAAATGGTATTGACAGCTAAAGTTTTTTCTTGACTCCTCTTTAATGGGTTTTTTCTAAGTTCTTGATAAAGGGATTGCATATTTGCCTAATATTTTGATAAAGTCAGCAATATAATTAACACATTCTAGGAACTTTTGAAGACTAGCTTTATCTAAAATCTCATTTAGAAATTTACTCGAAAATTTTGAACACCTCTTATTAGGAGTAATAGTTCCTTAATAAATTTCATGCCCTTAAAATTTAATCTTAGTTTGACATATATTCTAGGAGAAACTGCTAAACCATTTAAAACAATTATCTTGAAAAAGATATTTAAATATTTGAAATATTGTTCTAAAATTTCAGAATAGATTAGAGCATTATTAATATAAACAAAGATAACTTTTCATGCGGATTAAAAATCTCACTCATAATATTTTGAAATTTAGAAGCAACAATTTTTAACCCAAAAGGAATAACATTCTATTCGTATTGACCAGAAGGAACATTAAATGCAGTCTATTATTCATCTTGTTTGACAATTTGGATTTGCAATAAACTAGATTTCATTTCAAATTTTGAAAATATTACTGCCTTAAGAAGTCTATTTAATATATCTTTACTTTGAGAAGTCTATTTAATGGATCTTTATTTTGAGGCCGAGGATATCTATTCCATTGGAGGATGCAGTTTATTGGCTTGTAATTGATAAGTAATCTTTAGGGATGGCAAAAAACCCGTCAAACCTATTAACCGAATTGCTTGCTTAATTGGGTAATGGGGTCCGGGACGGGTAATAGGGGCCCCACCCCATTTAATTTTTTTAAGAATTCAATACTTTAAATGAAAAACTCCATGAAATTTTATTAATTTTAAAAGAAGATGGCAACTAAGACTATCTAAAGAATATGATAAACAATAAAAACCTTAATTTACCAAATATATTCAAATAATTTAACTTTTGAAAATAAATAAATTAATTAAAAAATTTAATAACTATGTTATTGTCTTACTTTAATGAAGGGGGGCAATAAAATGAATTATCAAAAATTAAAAAAAAATAAGTTAAAACAAGTACGTAAACAGAGTAATGTTCCCTTCCCGCCCCACCCCGCCCTGCTTTAAACGGGTAACAGGGTGGGTATGGGGCGGTAAAATGCCCTGCAGGGCGGGGGCAGGAGAACCAAACTCGCCTCGAACCTACCTTGTTGCCATCCCTACTAATCTTGGAGTTCCTTTTTCTATTTCACTTTAATTTTTAACATAGAAAGCCGAACAACTTTAAGGTAACTTGGATGAATTAAATTTTGATCCAATAAATCATTGATTTCTTTACCATAATAATCAAGCAATTCTTTATCGATTTGAATTGGTCTTGATTTTATGGGAATTCTTGATTCGTTAAAATTAGAAACATATTCAAAGAAACAATGTGTCTTTCTATTCCAAAAAGCATTTGGATAGTAGAGCATATTTCTGATTCAATTTATTTTTGATTTTTTTCTTGATTGTTGGGTTCTTGAATTTGTTCTTCAATACATTTGTATTTAATTTCTTCTTTGCTGTTTCCTAATATTATTAATTATTGTTGAAATTGAAGCTTGTATAAGAGCATTCACATCTTTATAAGAAGGAGAATTTGAAAACAATTTATTGACCAAGAATTGTGGTGTTAAATCCTTATGCATTAGCTTGAAAAGGATAAATTTGAACAATAAAAAACTTGCCAGAATTACTTCTTGATCCAGATCTTTGACCAAATAAAAGATATATTTGAAACAATGTTTGAATTACAAACCCGAGCTTTTGAAAGTTCGTATTGAATATCTAATTTCTTTCCATTAGCTACATATAGTCCCTCGGTGGTTTTTTAAAAGTACTTTGTAGGGATTAATCATTTGGCGATACAATTTTGATACGTTCCAATGTCATTAAGGACTTGAGATTTCAATTTGAATTCTTTGTTTACGCTGATTGTCATTTGACAATATCATTTTTTAAGTTGAATTCTATTGACAACATTACTATGTTCTTCTTCGTTTTGAGATGCTTCTTGTTTAAAAAATTTAGATTCACTATCAAATTCATCTTTGGAATTACTTGTTGGAATGTCTAGAATGACAACTTCCATTTTAATATCTTTCATTTGATATTTTATCTTGGATGTTTGATTCTTCATTTCATTGAAATCTGAACTTGTAACTTTGGACGTAAATCTTGTTTAAAAATCTATTCATTAATTGACACGTGTTCTTTTTTTGTTTTTTTGTTTTTTTTGTTTTTGAGGAACAATTAATTGGGTAAATTTCTTTTTTAATTGAGAAAGTTCAATTTTCTCAATTATGTCTTGAATAATTTCGTTTTCTTTAGTAAGGACATTGATTGATTTGTTTTTACAATTAGAGACGCTTTCATTGCTTCTACAAGTATCTCTGTCATTACTCGAATTTAATGAATTTGAACGTTCTTCAAAATCGGAAATTTCTTGATTTTGATAAACTTCTCCATAATCAGATTATGAACTTTCTCCAGAAGTAAAATTGATTAAGTTTCAAAATTCAATTTTGATATCTTCATCTCTTTGAAGACTATTGATTTTTTCTTTTATGGGGCATTTATTTGAATAATGACATGTTTCTTTACATTTCCACAAGTAATATTCTTGTTTTTATTTGATCTTTGAAATTTTCTCTTATAAAATTTCTTATTTTAAGGTTTTTGCTTTTCATATTTCTTATAAAATCTTTTCCGAAAATGTTTGGGATAGGATTTTGATCTTTTTTGTGTTTTGAAGGAGTTAAAACTTTCAAGAAACAATATTATTCACAAAATGATCCAAGTTTACGTTTGCTTTTAGTTCTTTGACTTTTGAGTTTTGACTTGAGTTTCATATCATAACATAATGCTAATCCTTCTTTATTGATGAAATTATTTATTTTCCCATAAGTTAAGGAGGCATATGGAAATGGCATCTTTGTTTTTTTTTTTTTTATTGCAATTTTAACTCTTTCAGAAAAAGTTTTGGAAGTTCAAAAAATAAATTTTTCTTTCCAAAATGCTCGAAAGCAATCTTCCCTTTCATTACTTTAGTAAGGAATATATCTATGTACCATCCAAAATCACGAAGCTTTGAACATGTTAAATTCATCAAAACTTCAGATGATCTTTCTTGTAGTGAAGTAGGGCTTCCAATTAAATGTTTGATAACTGCGAACAAGAATGCTAATAAGCTGTCATTTTGACCATTTATTTTAGTGGCATTAGTTACCTCACCACATACTTCTTGGCAAAGGTAATTAATTCAATCAATATTCTTCATTCTTCCATTAAAGCTTTGAGGAATAATTAGGAATTTTTGAATTTTAACCTTTCAATTTATTAACTTGAGAAGATTCTTCTTGACATTGACTTTCTAATTCTTCAATAGAATCAACTCTATTAACATTCTTTAATGGAGTTATTTTAGATAGTTCTTCTAAAAATTCTCGAGAAAGTTTTACTAACCTTGGTTTTGAAGTTTCTTTTATTAGTTTAAAAATTGAGTTTAATGATTTTTTCTTCTTTCTTGGATTCTTCGGGATATGATTCCATTCTAGTTAATTGTTTGTCATAGCGTGTAATAATATATTTGTGTAACTATTTTGAGCTTGAGTATTTTTTACGACTTTGACTGTAGAACGAGAATCTTCCGGTCTATCAATAACTTGTTTAAGAGGAGAAGCAATAATATTGCTATTTCCATGATAAATAACGATTTCGTCTATTAGACGATGCTTCGATTGAAAGGTCTATTCACTTGTAGTATTCTATTTTTTCTTGTTAATACGAGTCATGTTGATAGTTTTGAGTCTTTGTTCACCAAAGACTAATTTCAACTCA
Organism: Olea europaea var. sylvestris; assembly: GCF_002742605.1. NCBI lineage: Eukaryota > Viridiplantae > Streptophyta > Magnoliopsida > Lamiales > Oleaceae > Olea > Olea europaea. Next base: position 3,310,462 of record NC_036257.1, on the reverse strand, counting down.
TTGAAAGAAAACTTAAATCTTCTGGGTAAGAATAAAATTATTGAACGAGGCTTATTGCTTTGATTTTGGATATGAGTGCTAATTTTTGGTGACACAACTTTGAATTGTAATTTGCATTAATAATTTTAAAATTTTTTTATGGAACCTAATCAAATCAAATCAGAATCTTCCATGACCGATATAACCAATAATTCCACCATAAGAAAACAATTGGTTCTTGGATAAATTTTAGCCCTCTTTGAAACCAAACAGTACCACCTCTAATCATGTCTCTCCCTCATTCTTAGACATGATAATTAGCGGGTGTGATTGAGGCAGCCTTTCGCGTCAATAGCGCGATCCAGATTTCTCAAGAGGCAAAGTAATGCGACGGAATAATGCAAATGATTATAACTAAATCAAAACACTAGTCGATTCAATTGAATACCAAGAATTTGACCATAACATATTCAATGATTCACTAGAAATATTGAAGAATTCGGGAAATTTTAAAATTTTATTAATAAACAAGAAGTTAAAATGAAACTTAATTCTAACTTCTAAAGGGAAAAGAAGCTCTAACTTAGATATTATTCTAAATAAAGACAAACTTCAAGAAACTAACATAAACAAATTTACTAATACATAAAACAAGGAAATAAATGAATAAAAATCATTTTTTTGGCCTAAATACTAAGTCTGTTTTAAATGATAAGTTTATTTGTGAATGACAATTATATCCTGCAGACTAACACTTACCTATAAATATTGAGCTTTGGTTCTTAGGCCCTGTTTGGATCCCATTATTTCCTTATTAAAATGAAAAATATGACCGTTATCCATCACATCAAGCCACCATATTTGACTTTTTATCTCTTGTATGGAGCCATAACGATCATATTTTTTTATTCTCATTTTTACAATAAAGTGGCTCAAATGGGGGCTTAATAAAACGCACAAAAAATATATTGACTTTCATTTTCTCTTATTTTCTTTCTCTTTTC
>NC_036257.1:3309026-3309379 GCF_002742605.1 Olea europaea var. sylvestris | reverse complement strand
CTTCATTTAAGTCAGTTTGATAAAGGAAAAAATCAATAAGTTAGCCCTGAATGTCCTGATGACTAATCTGTGGACCCCATCTTGATGACATATTCTGCAGTCCATTATTCTAAGATTTTAAGATACAAGCAACTACATATATTACGAACTAAAGATAAACAATATCATCAAGACAAGTACAGAATATGCATGAATGAGAACAAGAAAAAATGCCAATTGGAGATGTTTGGTGATGCTTAAAAGCGTCTGCTAAAATAATTTCAAGAAAGATAAAGGGCCTATTCAATAGCATGGTTGGATTACCTTCCTTCCGCTAAACAACTTAAAGAAACAAACTTCTAGATGAAGTTTCT
>NC_036257.1:3307895-3308926 GCF_002742605.1 Olea europaea var. sylvestris | reverse complement strand
ATTTAATTAGTGGGGTGAAGCATTATTGAGTGCATGTAGAATACTAAATAGGATTCCTTCTAAAAATACAAGGTATCTCCTTAGGAATTGTGAAATGGAAGAAAACCAAGCATTAGATATTTTAGAGTATGAGAGTGTCTTGTTTATTGTAGGAATACAAATCCAAATATGACCAAGTTGGTTCAAAAAGGTATTAAGTGTGCCTTTGTTGGATATGCTAGTAATAGCAAATCATATAAATTATTAAATTTGGAGATCGATGAAATTACTGAATCCAATGGCATAGAGTTCTTCGAGAATTTGCTATTTTCGGATAATGAATTAAGGGAGATTCATAAGGAAATCCCAAGCTCAAGTGAAACACAAAATGAAACATCTTTTAAAGCTACTGATGATCTAGTGATCCACGAAGAAGCAAAAGAACTCGAATTGAGAAGTCTTTAGAACCGAATGAAATTGACTTTCAACTTATTTCCTTTTACTTATTAGAGGGAAATGAGAAGAATGTTGTAAGAACAATTGCTTTTGTTCTACAAGTAGAAACCGATCGTAAGACTTATAGAGAGGTTGTGGCTTCTCTTGATAGCATCTCTCCTTTTGGAGAGATGCAATTAAAGATGAAATGGATTCACCTAGATCTAAACCTATTAGACGTAAATGGGTGTTTAGGAAAAAAATATTATATTGATGGTTCTCTCAATACCTTCAAAGCTAGACTAGTAGCTAAATGTTATCTACAACAAGAAGAAATAAACTATTTTGATACTGATGCACCAGTAGTTATAATAATATCAATTAGGATACTATTCGCACTAGCTTCAGTATATGATTTGCATGTTTATCAAATGGATGTACATTCTTGAATGAGGATTTCGATGAAGAGGTCTATATGGAACAACCTAAAGAGTTTGATCTACCCGAAAATGAACATAGGTGTGCAAGTTAGTAAAGTTATTAAACGGTTTGAAGCAAGCTCCCAAGAAATGACAAGAAAAAATTGATTTATCCATCATTTCATTTTTTTAAAACAT
>NC_036257.1:3267585-3307338 GCF_002742605.1 Olea europaea var. sylvestris | reverse complement strand
TACTTTCTCATTTAAACATTTTTACCCAACATCAAGTTCATATTGTTTAGTAATTCACACGATAGTAGCCAAAAAATGAGACATTCTCATAACTCTGTAAATATAATCTTTGTACCCTATGACTGAAATCTATAATCCGCCCCTCGAACTAAGAACTTTCGCCACGGGCCTTTGGCCCCCTCCGTGAACGAAAGCCGATCTCAAGACCTATGGTAATCAATTCTAGAACACGGCCAAGACCCCTCTATGAACTATATATACACGATCAAGACTAATGTCAGGTCAAGACCCCTCAATGTAGGATAGAACACGACCAAGACCCCTTAGTGAACTTGAAGAAATATATAATCACGGGCACTTTTCTGGTCGATCTCAAGGTCACATCTCATATTCTAATTCACACTGTGCCATATAAAATCTTTGAAATCTACATGAATTATAATAAAAGATATTTTCGTAATAACCATATAATTCGAACACATAATTGTACATACTTTAATAATATACCTAATTCATAAATACTTTAAAAATATTTACATTTTTCCACTCACAGATCCATGGATAGAAATCTGGCTAAATTGATAAGCCATTCCAAGCTTTCATGTCCATACCTGAAATAACTTTATAATTACTTAAATTAAAATCAGACAATTAAATTAATACAATTTTATCTCTCAACTTCTCAATTTCTATATTTACTCTTATGTCTCCAATTTCCCAACTTTTCTCCTCTCTAATGATTTATCAACTAATCACCATTCATTTTCAATTCCATAAAATCACTTGTACTTCCTTAAAATCAATACCTTATTCATATACAACCCATACACAATTTATTCCAATACATAAACTTCAACACTTGTCAAATAACTTCATTAAAACCTTTAAAAATCCCAAAAAAAGAGCTTTGACAAAAACAGCACTAAAATCCCATAATATTGCAATCTGGCACCAATTTCTTTATTTAAATCTGGCAGCAAAACCTTTGACAGAATTAGCACTATTTTAGGCAGATTTTCAAAAATAACACCTATGTAGGATTTTGTCCAAAAATTGCTTATAATAATTACTTAAAAATGGAGAAATCAACCCTAATTCCTTAATTTAGATGTCTAACATCGTGTAATCACAAGAAATTCAAACAATATGTTTCTATGTTACAAACCCATTTCAAAATTCAACTTTCTTCAACTTCAATACTCAAATAGCATTTCTTTGCTATAATCCTATTTATAACCTCAAATACATAACAATAACAACTAATTATTGCTAAACTTCGAATAAAATAAATTTTCCATAAACCCCAACATTTTCAATTCAACATAGTTATACTTACCATTCTAAATCAAAAGAGAAATTGAAGAAGTTGAGAACCATAGCTTGAAGCCTCCTCCTCCTCCTCTTCCTTTTTCTTCCTTCTTTTCTCTTTTCTTTTCGGTCTCTCTTGGTCCTTTTCTCTCTTTTTTCCCAAAAAAAAATGAGAAAATGGATAATATATATGGATAAATATTGAATAATTTCAAGTCAAGTCCCCCAATCTTCATACAATATCACATTTAGTTATTTCATTTCCCATAATAGAAACTAAATCCTTGGATTCCTTTATTATATCATTTCTAGCCCTCAATTACTCGAAATTACAATTTAAGTCCCATAAAAATTAATTGTTAAACTTAAGCCCCTTATTGACTTTGACTTTGATAAATTATATTGATTGACTTTGACTAAAAATGAGGGATGTGACAGTACGTGTAAAGAAAATGAAATAGCAAGGCATAAGACTTTTCCTTACACTCCCCCGCAAAACGAAGTAACACAAAGAATGAATAGAACCATACTTAATAAGGTGCATTGCATGATGTTAAGTTCTGGTATCCTAAAGTGCTTTTGGAGTAAAGTTGTTATGACTGTCTGTTATTTGATTAATTTGACTCCATTTGCTGCTCTAAATGGTGACACACCTCATGAAAGATGGCTGGTAAACTAAGTAAACTTTTGGCTGTTCCGCGTTCTCTCATCAGAGTGAGAGAAAGCTTGAACCTAGAGCTAAAAAGTGTCTTTCTAGGATATCTTCAGGGAGTAAAGGGTTATAGGTTATGGGATAAAATTCAAAAGAGGGTTAACGAGTGTGAGATACCTTACCTTAAGGGGGAACCTGAACCAATGAGTGAAACAGAACCAGGTGAAGAGAAGGGTCAATATAAGGAGGAGTTATAAAACTTAGCATATCTGTCCCTATTACTCGAAAGGAGGTGGAGACTCGGGTTCAAGAGCCTGATTTGGAAAAATTGAGATGTAGTAGTGATAGAGGAGCATCCTAAGAAAGAAAATCTCTTAGCAAACTACAATTTAGTTACGGATAGAGAGAGGAGACAAACGAGAGAACTTAGAAGATTTGGATATGAATCTGAGTTAACTTTCGCTCATTCTAGTTATGAAGAGCTAGTTGATAGAGAGCCAAAGACCTTTGAAGTAGCGATAAAGAATGAACAATCTAAAATATAGTTTATGGCAATGAAAGAGGAGATGAGTTCTCTAGAGAAGACTCAAACTTGGGAGCAAGTACCTAGACCTAAGAATAAATTAGCCATCAATTTTAAGTGGGTTTTTAAGGTTAAAGAAGGTACTAGTGCCTTGAAACCCTTACGATTTAAAGCTAAGTTAGTGGCTAAGTATTACACACAGAAGGAAGGTGTGTTGATTGTAAGGAGATTTTTTTCACCAGTTATTAAGTACACTACTATTAGAGTCATACTTGTATTGGTTGCACATTTTGACTCTGAACTTGAACAACTTGATATAAAAACCGCTTTTGTGAATTTGACAAACAAATCTTTATAACTCAACCAAAAGTTTTAAAGACAAAATAAAACCTGATCATGTTTGTTCTCTTAAGAGGTCCTTGTATAGTTTAAAACGGTCACCTAGATAGTGGTACAAAATATTTGACTCCTTTTTAAAGAAGTAAATTTGATCATTGTATATACTTTCAACACAATGATGCTGATAACAATTATTTGATCTCATTGCTCTACGTGGACGACATGCTCTTGATTAGTTCATCACCTAAGTGAATAAATACCATAAAAACAAAGTTAAATGGAGAATTTTAAGTAGCGAATTTGACATGAAAGACCTAGGTAAAGCTAAGAGAATCTTAGGCAAGGAAATCGAAAGAGATAGGTCAAATTCTACATTGTTTTTGCATCAATCTCCTTAGATTTCTAAGGTTTTGAAATGATTTGATATGAATTATTACAAATTTGTCACATTACCTTTAGCTAATCATTTTTTATTATCTAAAGATTAGACTTCATGCAATGAACGTGAAGTAGAATACATGAGTATGATTCCATATTCTTATGCGATCAGTTTCATAATGTATTTGATGGTTTGCACTAGACCAAGCTTTTGCTTTAGTACTCTTAGTAGGTACATGTCTAATCTGGGTCTCGAACACTGAGAAGCCTTAAAGTGGCTACTAAGGTCCTTGAAGGGCAATAGTGATGTAGGTCTAAAATTTGGTGCATGTAAAGAATGAGTGAAATTGAAAAATTTTGTAGATGCGGACTATGTGGAGAATAAGGATGGTAGGAAATCAACTTTCTCTTATGTGTTTATCCACAACACATTGTTACACTGCTCACGACAGAGTCATAATATATTGCCACTACTAAAGCCATTAAAGATGCTCTATGGCTTAGAGGCTTGCTTCATGAATTGTGTCTCTTGAATGATTATGTGGTAGTGTATTTCGATAGTCAGTCTTCTATACATTTATGCAAAAATCCCGTCTTTCACGAACACACCGAACACATTGATGTTAGACTACATTTCATTACAAATATCATGTCATAAGAAGTGGTAAGACTTGAAAAGATGCATGGACAGTACAATCCTTTAGAAATGGGCACAAAGGTGCTATCATCGGTAAAGTTTAGAAGTTGCAAGAATATTCTAAATAGCAGTGAAGGTAATTAATTTCCAATTTTATCATTCCCTTATATTGGAATTATTGCTAATGGGTGTAAATGTATTCTTTGGACACCAATGTGGAGATTTGTTAGACAATTTGTTGTCAAATGACCTCCCCGAACCGTGATGTTAACTCGATTATAATTTTCAGTTGGCTTAGATGAAATGACTGAATGATATATTGACACTACAAAATAAACGACCAAACTCCAATTTGGATGGGCCACTCGAAGCGACCTAATTTAGTAGAGTTGCTCGTGGCCCGACCCATTCACTTGGATGGCATAGGAATGAAACCCATTTATCCACCCATTACTCTTTTGTTTTGGGCCTTTTGGGCAGCTACTTTAACCTAACCTAACTTACCTTAATTGGTTGCCCCATTTGGTTATATGGATCCTCCTCTTGCTTGCCTCCATACGCGTGACTTTGGTACTTGTTTTAAATAACTCCCAAACATAGTTAATTGAAATAGGAAAATTTTATTTATTTTTTAATATCGAAAGCTCATTCGGTAAAATCAGCATTCGTTCTCAGCTCATTAGCCAACCTGTGAAAACGAGAAACATAGGTTGTCGCTCAAACTATGAGAGTACAACTCCTCATTGGAACATGGGTAAACATTATGAAGTCCTGAAGAACAATCTGGACATGACTACAAATGCTACGCATAAAAGTGAAATGTGTCTTAATTGATTTCTGCACCATTACAAGTCAATAGTATTTGTATGATCAATTTACATTTTCTGCTCATTGATCTATCTTAAGCATACTGTGTTTACAGTTCTTGTCGTAGTTTGGGATGTTTTAAATATATCATGCCTAGCAAATAGCATGGATTTTTTGTTTTTTTATTTTTCCCCGTGAACCTCATGTGGTGGATAATTTGGAATTTGAAGTTATTCGTAAAGTTCGTACATGGTATGGGACAGTCAAAGGAAATTCCACAGGTATAAGTTATAATTGTCTAGTTGAGATGTCTCATTTATTGTTTGGAAGTAGCTGAAACCGCCAAATCCTTTTGTTATGAACTAACGTTTCATTTAACCACTTAATAAATACCAAGGATAAGTTTCAACCATGGTCACTAAACTTTTAGCAAATACTTAATAGGGTCACTAAAGTTTTGTTCACCGCAATTGTGTCACTAACCTTTAACCTGTCTCAATTGAGTCATTAAACTTTAATTTAATTTTTAATTTCACATTTATGTAGATAAGTGTGTTTCACACGCTCATCTAGACGTTTAAACTTGCTTTATAATGATTAATTAAACAAAAATCTACTTAGCCTATGTTTCGGCCCCCTTTTTTGAAAAATTAATTTTCAATTCAATTCTCCCATAATATAATTTTACGCATAAATTGAAATTTTTTCCTTCTTTTTTAACCACGTATTCTCTGAAAATATATTTTCTTATCAAAATGGGGCTGAAATAGAGGTTTAATTTAGTGCACGTATTACTTTTATAGGAAACAATCTCGATATGGAGGTAAATTGAGTATAAAGGAGGAGAATTGGAGTATAATTAGCTTTAAAGATGAAATTGAAGAACTATCGGGAGGTTGCGAATTGACTGGAATCTTCGAAAGCATTCATTGAATCAATTCAAAAGTTTTAATCGACTAAATTCAATATTTGGAGAGTTTATGAACCTACTTGAGCATTCTCTAAACTTTGGAGCGTAAAATTTGACGAAATTAAAAGTTGAAGGACAAAAGTGGATAAGTTTAAAAGATGAAAGATCAATTTGGAAGCAATTGGAAGTGGGAAGGCTGTAATTGATTGGTTTAAAGACGGAGACCAAAGTTTACAGAAAAGTACTTCTTGTTATGAATCATACCAGATCTGAAACTACTTTGTTAAAATTGGAACAGCTCTAACACCAAATTGTTGATGAAAATGAGAGATTAAGCCACAGTATGAAGTAATTGATCACAAGAACACAAAAATAAAAAATTTGTAGAGAATGGGGATTTTATTATAATATAAAGAAATGATACAAAGATTTTGTGTTTTGGATTTGTCTAACTTATATTGAGGTTAAACAACCTAACTAAATTGTAGAGAAGAACCAAATATAACAGGAACAATTCAAGTCCTATAAGTAGAGTTATAGATGAAATAGAATGGCCGAGAGTTTCCTTATCGTGGCTCTTTAAGTCCAACACAAATTCTAATTTCCAACAGGCTTCCAAATAGAATTTTAACTAGAATATCTTTAATAGACTTTGAATAGGATTTCAAAGACATTTCAAATATAATTTCTCTTAAATTTTAATTAGAACTTTTAATTATCTTCAACAAAGAATTCTTGTCACATCCAGATTCTAACGATCTCCACCTTGATAAGAATTCTATTGTAATGAACAAAATTTAAAAAAATTCTTCACTTAGAGACAATTTGCACTGCAAGGAACAAACTTGAATTCTTCAATGAAGAACACAAGAGAACTTCTCCATCAATAATTCTAACTGGAAATATTCTACGCCTCACTTGCCCCAACTACAGCAAAGGTGATCTAATATCACGAAATAGGGCTGACACAAGCCATGTAACAAAATCACAACTGAATGCATCAAAAGAAAGATCTTGGCTAAAATCAACATCCTTTAACCATATTGAAAATATCAACGAAAATCAGTAGAATTATACCTATATGGAATCTTATGGAAAAAAAAATGGTTCTATTTCTAGCAAGTGAATACAATGACATCATCGATAATGGTGGCAAGACAAATTTACCCATATCTACAAAATTCAACTGAGGTGTATTCTTAAATGAAGACCCCAAATTAGACTTCAACGGTACAAAAGCCAACTTTAAATCCACGTGAATTTTTAAAATATGTTGATTACTCGAAGATTCTGTATCACCCTGTAAGATATATAAATATGATTTTTTATTTCCCTTCAAAACAACACAGGCTCCTTTCATAACTTTCAGAACTCCACCATCAATAGTGTACTTGTACCCTTTTGAATCAAGAGTACTGTAGGAGATAAGATTTTTCTTCAAATCTAGAACATATCTCACTGTATCAAGTGTTCTAACGTCCCACCAAATATCTTTATTCTGACCCAACAGGTACCAGCTATCCCACAAGATGTCTTACTATTGGTCATCATGACACCTTTTGAAACTTCATCATATTTTGAAAACAAACCTCGATTAGGAGTCATATGAAGAGTGCAAGCTATATCTAAAATCCAAGCCTTTTTAGGTTTGGAGTTGTAGTCAAACATAAGTAGAAGCTCTCCATCACTGCTAGGATTTTTTTTGCAATACTTACTTCCCTTGAAGTTTCTGATTGTTAATTTGCAATTGATTTTGATTTATTCCATAACTTATGACAATCGTTTACCAAGTACCCATTTTTCTTGCAATAATTACAAATTCTGAAATTAGATTTTGACTTTTTCCCTTGAATGACAACCATGAACAATGAGGCCATCTTCATAATCCCCAGATGCTACAAGATGTTTCATCTACTCCTTTTACTATAGAGCGTCGTAGACTTCTTCAATGGTGAGTATCACAACTGTATAGTATCGTGTCTCTAAAAGACATGTATGGGGGGCAATGAACACAACAAAATCAATCCCAAGTCCTATTCACCATATTTGACCTTCGAAATCTCCGAATCGATGATGTTGAGATGTATCTTCTGTCAAACAATGAGAATATAGATCTTGCTTCAGATGCAATTTGTTAGTAAAGCCTTTTGTCATGCATAATTTCTCCAATTTTAACCATAAAGTAGAGCTAACTTCTCTTTCAAAATCTCCTAAAGAATATATTGGAAAGATGAAGTTGTATTTGAGATTGGCCTTACGATCCCTTCGCTACTTCTCTTCCATAGTCCAAGCTGTGAGCATCTTGTCAAATCCCAACAACGTGCCGTCCAAATCCATCTGAGTGAGTATTGCTCGCACCTATACTTGCTACAAAGAGAATCTTGCGTTGCGATCTAATAGTAAAATATCATATTTCACAGTTGCCATCACGAAAAGACTTGGATCTTTTAAGAATTTCGAAACCAAAAGTTATGATACCACTTATTATAAATCGAACCAAGTCTGAAATCACTTTGTTGAAAGTGGAATAGCTCTAATACCAATTTGTTGGTGAAAATAAGAGATAAGCTGTTGTATGAAGTAATTGATCATAAGAACAAAAAAATAAAATTTGTAGAGAATAGAGATTTTATTATAATATAGAGAAAGAATACAAAGATTTCGTGTTTATGATTTGTCTAACTTATAAAAGGTTAAATAACCTAAATAAATTGTAGAGAATGGCCAAATACATATAGGGAACAATTCAAGTCCTAGAAGAGAGTTGTAAATAAAATAAAATACTCGAAAGTTTTCTTATCTTGATTTCTTTAAATTCAACACAAATTCCAACTCTCAATAGGCTTCCAAATAGAATTTCAACTAGAATTTGTCCAATGGACTTCAAATAGGTTTCAGAAGTATTCCAATTAGAATTCATTTTAATGTGCACTTTAATTAGTATTCTCAATTGTCTTCAACAGAGAATTCGGATCATACCCAAATTCTTACACTTCTTATGCACGACTACCAAGGAAATTAAGCACCATATGAAGATCATATTTAGGTCTAGAAAATGGGAATGCATGATAAAGATTAATTAAGATAAAAGCGAGTCTTTCATCTTTCTAGTTGGATTTTGACAAAGACGACAAGGACTCTTTCTAGTTAGTTTTTTTACTGCAGAAATGGTTCAATTACAAGACCTTGAAGAAATTCAACATTGAGGTTTGAAACCATATTTTCTCCTAGAATATTTGGATTATGAATTCATTCAACTTTTTTCTTTGTTTACTTCAATCAGGCTTGGCTAAACCTTTTGTAGCCAGAATTAACGACGAAACTTTGTGTTTTGAATTAATTTGAAGTTGGATATTTTTATTTAATTCTTGTCTCCTGGTTTGATTATTTATTATTCGCTTTGTCAGTTTTGATGCTTGATCAACATTAGAATATGTTTGTCATTTATATTTATTTCTAGATATTTGATAAAAATTAACACATTGTAATAATCTTTGAGCTAGGGTCGGATTACGGCTCCCCTACACTTTTGGGGGCTGCAGGAAAGGAAAGAGCTGCCGTTGAAAGGACATATCTAGCCAAAGCAAATAGAGAATAGGAGCAGGGCTATGATATGTAGAGATTTCATTATGCTCTATAAAATTATTTTGTAATCTGGATTAATACATATGCTCACAATTTGATTACATATAATTAAATTTATATATGAATATTCGATTGACATTGAGAGTGGCTGTTGATTAATATCATAATGGTGGATTTATAATCCTAATGCTTTAAGTAAATTTTACACTACAATTCTTCATGTGTACTCAACTTAGTTAAGTTGGTTAATTAGTTATAAAATTGATCTTCAAAATCATAAATTAATTTAGCCTGAAATTGTTAGATTTAATCATGAATTTTACACTACGATTATTCGATTTTTTGTGGGACAATACTCGCCCATGTATTACTTGTTAACATCGTGTTCTTTTTGCAGGATAAAATCAAAAATAAGTATTTACTGTCATATCTAAAATAAAAATTAGTTACTAGCTAGACATAACACAATAGATTTTCGATATAATTTTTAATTGATATGCCAATTACCACCATGCAACATTATAAAAGTGTAAATAAAAATGAAATCTATTTTCACTTTTTAATGTAGAAGAACATTGCGATAAAGTTCTTTATATCATTTTTTTTTTATATTGTGCATGTTGTTTCTAGAGTATTGGTTTCTCTTTAAAACAATCTAAAGAGACTCACTCTCTCAAATATTTGGAATGGGATTGGATGAAAATAAAATCGGAATAATATGATCAATAAGATCAACAAGATAAAAGTAGGAACTAATCACGAACAAGATTTAATTAACCAAGCCCACCGACTTCACGGTATGTTCCTAAGACAAATTTGATATCGTCAATGGTGTTTGAAGGCAATCGAAAATCGTCTCTTTGGATTTTTTTGATACACGTAGGACATGGATTCTATATGGTTCTATATGAACCAATGGATCGTGACAAGTATGATGGGCAACTCTCTCCTGCGGTTCGGAGAGGACTTAGCTATTAGTTGGAATCCCTTTGCTTTTTGGGCAGACCCTTTCATTCAAGCAAAACGACAATTGGTAAGAGTTCCAACGATATGACTACAATGTTTTGTGCTCGAAGAAACATAAGAAAAAATTAGAAATGGAATTGAGATTCAAAGAAGGAATAATTACATTTGAAAATTATGTAATTTTTTTGTATGAAATGCATGCTATTTATAGATTATTGTAATATCTTAAATTAATGGAAAGAAAATCCAAACTTAAAAAAAATGAAAAAAGACAAAAAATAAAAATAAAAATGGCAGGCGGTGGAAACTCAAACTAATCCATTATAAATCTATCCAAATCCATTAATTGATAACATACAATACATACTACACACACAAGAAAATGATTTAGAGAAGAAGAAGAAAGAAAAGAGAAAGGAAAAAGCAGATAAAAAAGAAGAAGAAAAGAGGAAGAAAAGAAAGAAAAAAATAGAAAAAAATTCGTCAACATATTAGGAATTAAGTGCTCTATACTATTAGGCTTGAATTCCTCAATTTTGAAAGGTAAGTAAAAATTTACTTATTGAAAGGTTATGTTTAATTTTGTAGTTGTTAGATTGTTAGATTAAATTCAATTTTATTGAAGGGGTTAGATATAATAAACTATGAAATTGAGTAAAATGAAAGAAAAATTAGTTTTAGTAATTAAAGAGACTTTAAAAATTGCCTAAACATGAAATAATTAACTTTTGGTATCACATATTTAATTTTTTAAATTACTTAAAATAGTTAATTGTTCATTTAAAAATTATATTATATCTCATGCGGCGATATGGATATCGGGACAATTTACCAATCGAATTGATTTTGGCGTATATAGTTCTATGAGTGAAAAAAATATTAATATTTATAAAGTAATTATAAGTTAAGTATATTATCAAAGTACGTGAAATTATGTGTTTGTTTATATGATTATTATGGAAATCTCTTTTATTATGATATATGTGGAATCTCTAAGATTATTTATGACACATTTGTGACTTGGTATGTAAGACATATGATATTGAGATTTGTTTGGTATGTGAAACATGTAATATTAAGATCGACCAGAAAAATACCCATAATTATATACTTCTTCTAGTTCACAGAGGGGCCTTGACCATGTTCTATCCTACGCGGAGGGGTCTTGACCTGACATTGGTCTTGATTGTGTACATATAGTTCACAAAGGGGCCTTGACCGTGTTCTAGAATTGATTACCAGAAGTCATTGAGACAGGCTTTCGTTCACGGAGGGGGCCAAAAGCCTGTGGCAAAAGTTCTTAGCACGAGAGACGGATTACATATTTTAGTTAGAGGGTACATTTTTTATGGATTTTTCAACACGTTTGATGTGATGAGATTATAACATGGTCATTAGCTGATGTTCATAACATGATTTTAAGATGATATTTTATGACCCTGTGTGAATATTTTACTTTTTGGCTATAATTATATGATGGTAGTTTGTGAATTATCAAATGATATGAATTTGATTTTCAATAAAAATGTATAAATAAAAAAGTATATTCATTTTGAACTTCTTCATTCACTGATCTATTAACTTATATATTTTTCCACGTTTTTCTTTATCAGACAACAGTTGAGTATCTGGACATCTTTTGGAGTTGAGCCTTGATTTTGGAGTCAAAGCCACACAACAGAATTTGTTAGTATGACTTACTTCATAGAACATGTAGTCAGTATTTTGGGATGTATGTTCATGTCTAGATATGATTTTGCATCACTTGTAGATAGTTATGAGACTCACTATGTATTTTGTATGCCTATGTACATTTCATTTTATTTCTTGGTAAAAGTTGAGGTTTCGGTTTATCTTTATTGTGTTGTGTTATAGTTTGGGATTTGTGTAAAATTGATCACGGGTTGGTCAGTCCTGTTTACAGGGAAGATAATGCCGAAATTCTATCAAAAAATGATGTATAAGAAGTGATATATTGTACTTGTAGCAGCCTTGATGGTAGGTCCGACTTTTAGTTGGTATCTATCACCGATGCATGCCACGTCCGGATTCAGTAATGTTATAACTGTAGGTGAGTCATGCCTCTTGGTGACAAAACTTGAAGGCTCCAAGATATGTTGTCCCAGTCTCACATTGCTCCTAATAGAGATAAACTGAGAGAGCCCAATAGAGTAGATAAATCAGTTCACCAGCCTCCTAAACAATGGGGACAGGAAATGTGATTGGAACTAATCATATTGCTGTTGAAAGAATTGTTATTACTGTTGCATCTGCTATGCGTAATACTGACAGAGATTCCAGTATTGAGAGGAAATGATGTATAAGAAGTGATATATTGTACTTGTAGTAGCCTTGATGGTGGGTTCGACTTTTAGTTGGTATCTATCATCGATGCATGCCACGTCCGGATTTAGTAATGTTATAACTGTAGGTGAGTCATGCCTCTTGGTGACAAAACTCGAAGGCTCTAAGATATGTTGTCCCAGTCTCACATTGCTCCTAATAGAGATAAACTGAGAGAGCCTAATAGAGTAGATAAATAAGTTCACCAGCCTCCTGAACAACGGGGATCGGGAAATGTGATTGGAACTAATCATATTGCTGTTGAAAGAATTGTTATTGCTGTTGCATCTACTATGCATAATACTGACAGAGATTTCAGTATTGAGAGGGCTACAAAATTATGGGCTAAAGTTTTCACTGGCACAACCGATCCTGTAGTTGCGCAGGCATGGATGACCAAGATAGAGAGGGTATTTGATGTTATGGGTTACTCAGACGATTAAAAGTTGTGTCTTGCCACTTTCTTATTAGATGAGGGTGCATATGATTGGTGGCAGTCGGTAGGGGCACATATCTAGACCCTTTCATCATCACTTGGATAGATTTTCATCATATCTTTTATGATGTCTATTACCCTCAATCCTATAAAGATGCAAGGTAGGAAGAATTTTTGAAGTTAGTACAAGGACAGATGACAGTTGAATATCAAGTGAAATTTATTGAACTTTCAAAGTATGTCCAAGTTCGGGTAAGCAACGAAATTGATAATGCAGACAATTTGAAAATGGGTTAAGGGAAGAAATCCGATCAATAGTAACAGCTGCAGGCTGGAATGTATTTGGCAAATTGGTGGAATCAGCTTTAAGAGTAGAAAAGAGTATTTCTGATAGGTCAAGTGGTAGAGAACAAACAATATTCAGAGTAAGTAGTAGTCAGACAATGGCAAGTGCTTCTAGCTATAGATCACCACGGAGGGACAACAGAGGATTTCAACCTGGTATATCCAGTTCAGGTCAATTCAAATATCGATTCCAAGGAAGTTAGGGTCCTAGATTCAATCCCAGTACTGTACAACAGCCATTGGCCGATCGTAATTATACTCAGGGTTCTTCCTAGCGATCATTTACTTTGACACAGGGAGAGAGTTCTACTAGTGTCAGATTTCATTCTTGCCAGTTATGTGGAAGATCTCATCCTAGAGAGTGCTTAAAGTTCAAACGAGTTAGTGTTTGCTATCACTGTGGTCAAGAAGGACACTTGAAAAAGAACTACCCGGTTATATTCCAAGAGGGTAGCATGGCACAGATGATGTTTCCTGAGCAGAGTACTGGTAGTACAAGATAGAATCAGACTCAGAAAGATGATTCAGCTAACAGAGTAGATTGTAGCCCAGTCTAATATTGCAAGCGATAGTGGCACAAAATCAAAAGGGCAGGTAGGACGATCGAAGACCTAGGGAAAGATTTTTGCTATGACTTAGCAGGCGACAGAGGAGTCACCAGATGTTATCATGGGTATGTTGTCTATTTTTGATAGAAATGCTTGTATTTTGATTGATCTTGGAACAACACACTCTTTTATGTCATTTGCATTTGCTTTATATGAGAATCAAAAGCCAGAACTTTTAGGCAATTGTTTAATAGTGAATACACATGTAGGATAATCACTATTAGCAAATAATATATATCGAGATTGTAGGATTAAGGTAAATGAGAATGAGTTGAAGGCAAATTTAATACCTTTTGACATACATGGTTTTGATGTTATCTTAGGTATGGACTTTCTAGTAGCAAATCGAGCTTCAGTTGATTGCTTTTAAAAGGAGGTTGTGTTTAGACAACCAGGACAGCCTGAAATTATATTCAATGGACAGAGCAAAATTTTACCGTCTTGTGTGATATCTGTATTGATGCTAGAAGATTACTCAACAAAGGCTACCATGCATATTTGGCTCATGTGATTGATACGAGTGCTAGCAAATTAAAACTTAAAGACATCTCATTGGTCAAGGACTTTTCTATGTATTTCCAGAAGAATTACCAGGCTTACCATCAGACAGAGATATGGAGTTCACTAGAGATTTGATTCTAGGAACTGCACATATTTTACGGGCACCATATAGAATGGCACAGCAGAATTGAAAGAGCTAGAGGTTCAGTTACAAGAGTTGGTAGACAAGGGTTTTATCAGACCTAGTGTATTTCCGTGGGGAGCACCAATTTTGTTTGTGAAGAATGATGACACCATGCGACTGTACTTAGATTACAGACAATTGAACAAAGTGACAATTCACAATAAATATCATTTGCCACATATTGATGATCTTTTTGATCAGCTTCGGGGTGCTATAGTATTTTCAAAGATTGATTTGCGTTCTGGATATCATCAACATAAAATCAGGGATAGTGATGTGCTAAAAACTGCTTTCAAGACATGATATGGTCATTTTGAATTTCTTGTGATGCCATTTGGGTTGACCAACGCACCAGCGACATTTATGGATATGATGGATAGATTGTTTCACCGGTATTTAGATAGATTTGTGATTGTATTCATTGATGATATTTTAGTATAATCTCGAGATCATGATGAGCACACAGAGTATCTCAAAATCATCTTACAGACTCTACATGATAAATAGTTTTATGCTAAATTCAGTCAATGTGAATTCTGGCTTAATAGAGTTGTATTTTTGGGACATGTCATATCAGTAGAGGAAATTTATGTTGACCCATAGAAAATTGAGGCAGTGATAAAATGGGAAAGGCCTACTAATGTGACAGAAATACGAAGTTTTCTTGGCTTAGCAGGTTATTATCGTCGTTTTGTAGAGGGATTTTCTAAAATTGCTCTGTCTTTGACCAGTTTGACTAGACAGAATACTAAATTTGTTTGGAATGAAAATTGCGAAAGAAGTTTCCTTGAATTGAAGAATAGATTAGTGTCAGCTCCAGTTCTTACCCTTCCATCTCCCTTGAAGAGTTTGTGATATATAGTGATGCTTCACGTCAGGGTCTTGGTTGTGTTTTGATGGAAAATGGTAAAGTTATAGCGTATGCTTTCAGGCAGTTGAAGAAACATAAACTGAGATATCCTACATATAACTTAGAGCTAGCTACAGTTGTCCTAGCCTTGAAAATTTGGAGACATTACTTGTATGGCAAGAGATGTAAGATATATACAGATCATAAATGCTTAAAGTATATTTTCGATCAGAAAGAGTTAAACTTGAGGCAAAGAAGATGGAGCTGATAAAAATTACGACTACAAGATTGATTATCATCCAGGGAAGGCTAATATAGTTGCTGATGCTCTCAATCGGAAAATATCGAGTCATATGACTCAGACTAATACAGTATGTTCATTTTTGTTTCATGAGTTTAGAGCTTCTCATGCCCAATTATCAATTACCAGTGTAGGAGCATTGTTTGCCAACTTTTAAATGAGGCCTACTTTGATTGACACAGTTTGAGAAACTTAAACTCAAGATCCAGTGTTGAGCGAATTGAAAGAAGAAGTTAGTAAATGTAAGCATACAGATTATACCATTCGAGATGACGGAGCTTTAGTTATGGGAAACAGATTATGTGTTCCAAATGATTCGAAATTAAAAGGAGAAATTCTAGAAGAGAAATAGAGTCCAGCTTACGCGATGCATCCAGGTAGTATAAGAAATGTATCGTGTACTCAAAGAACACTATTGGTGGCACGGAATGAAGAGAAAATGGCTGAGTTTGTATCCAGGTATCTCAATTGCCAGCAAGTGAAACCAGATCGTTAGAAAATGGTAGGATTGTTACAAATGTTGCCTATTCCTGGGTGGAAATAAGAACACGTTACTATGGATTTTCTGTTTGGACTTCCACGGACTCAGAGCGGACATGATAGCATATGGATCATGGTAGACAGGTTAACAAAAACTGCTAGATTTTTGCCTATTAAAACCACTTACTCATTAGATAAATTGGTAAAATATATGTTGATGAGATAATCAGTTTGTATGGGACACCAGTATCTATTGTTTCAGATAGAGATTCTTGTTTCACTTTTAAATTTTGGCCCAGTTTGCAGAAAGTTATGGGTACTAAACTTCATTTTAGTACAGTTTTTCATCCAAAAATAGATGGTCAGTCAGAAAGAACTATTCATACTTTGGAAGACATGTTACGAGCTTGTGTACTACAGTTTAAAGGGAATTGGGATACTCGTCTTTCTTTGATGGAGTTTGCTTATAATAACAGTTATCATTTGAGTATAGAAATGGCTCCTTTTGAAGCACTGTATGGTAGTAAATGCAGAAATCCGGTATGTTGGGATGAAGTTGGCGAAAGAAAGTTATTGGGCCCTGAGTCTGTCCAGATTACTACTGAGAAAGTAAAGATGATTAAAGAAAAGTTAAAGACAACTCAAGATAGACAGAAGAATTATGCAGATAAACGCATAAGAAACCTTGAATTTGATGTTGGGGAAAAAGTTTTTCTGTGATCATCGCCATAGAAAGGTGTTATTAAATTTGGTACATGAGGTAAATTGAGTCCAAGGTATATTGGTCCATAAGAGGTTGTTAAACGCATTGGCCCAGTTGCTTATCGATTGGTTTTGCCAATGAAATTGTCCAGAATTCATGATGTATTCCATATTTCCATGCTTTGTAAGTATATTCCATATTCATCTCATGTATTGGAATCACAACCAGTAGAGCTAAAAGAAAATCTTACCTATGAAGAGAAACCAGCTTAGATATTGGACAGAAAGAAACATATCTTGCGTAATAAGACTATTCCCTTGATTAAAGTCTTATGGAGGAATCATACTATAAAAGAAGCGACATGAAAAAGTGAAGAACATATGCATTCTCAGTATCCCTAGATTTTTCACACTTAGTTAATTGAATTTCGAGGACGAAATTCTTTTAAGGCGGTGAGTTTTGTAATATCTTAAATTAATGGAAAGAAAAGTCAAACTAAAAAAAATGACAAAAGACCAAAAAAAAAAAGGGGTGGAACCCCAAACCAATCCATTATAAATCTATCCAAATCCATTAATTAACAGCACACTACACACACAAGAAAACGATTCAGAGAAGAAGAAGAAAGAAAAGAGAAAGGAAAAAGGAGGAAAAAAAAAAGAAGAAAAGAGGAAGAGAAGAAAGAAGAAAATAGAAAAAATTCGCCAACATGTTAGGAATTAAGTGCTCTATACTATTATTAGGCTTCAATTCCTCAATTTTGAAAGGTAAGTGAAAAGTTACTTATTTAAAGGTTATGTTTAATTTTATAGTTGTTAGATTAAATTCAATTTTATTGAAGGGGTTAAGTATAATAAACTATGAAATTCAGTAAAATGAAAGAAAAATTAGTTTTAATAATTAAAGAGGCTTTAGAAATCACCTAAATGTGAAATAATTAAGTTTGGGTATCGCATATTTAATTATTGAAATTACTTAAAATAGTTAATTGTTGATTTAAAAATTATATTATATTTCAG
Organism: Olea europaea var. sylvestris; assembly: GCF_002742605.1. Lineage (NCBI taxonomy): Eukaryota > Viridiplantae > Streptophyta > Magnoliopsida > Lamiales > Oleaceae > Olea > Olea europaea. The sequence continues at coordinate 3,289,463 of NC_036257.1, read as the reverse complement.
ACGGTGATACAGATATGGGGACAGTTTACCAACCGAATTGATTTTGGCGTATATAAGAGTGGAAAAATATTAATATTTTTAAAGTAGTTATAAATTAAGTACATTATCAAAGTACGTGAAATTATGTGTTCGATTATATGATTATTATGGAAATCTCTTTTATTATGATACATGTGGAATCTCTAAAATTATTTATGGCACATTTGTGACTTGGTATGTAAGACATGTGATATTGAGATTTGTTTGATATGTAAGATATGTAATATTGAGATCAGCTAGAAAAGTACCCATAATTATATACTTCTTCTAATTCACAGAGGGGCCTTGGTCGTGTTCTATCCTACACGGAGGGGTCCTGACCTGATATTGGTCTTGATCATGTACATATTGTTCATAGAGGGGCCTTGTCCGTATTCTAGAATTGATTACCAGAGGTCTTTGAAACCGACTTTCATTCACGGAGGGGGCCAAAGGCCCGTGGCGAAAGTTCTTAGCCCAATGGACGGATTACATATTTCAATCAGAGGGTACATTTTTGGTGGATTTTTCAGCACGTTTAATGTGATGAGATTATAGCATGGTTATCAACTGATGTTCATATCGTGATTTTAAGATGATATTTTATGACCCTATGTGAATATTTCACTTTTTAGCTATAATTATATGATGGTAGCTTGTGAATTATCAAATGATATGAGTTTGATTTTCAATAAAAATGTATAAATGAAAAAATATATTTATTTTGAACATCTCCACTCACTGAGCTATCATCTCATATATTTTTCCACATTTTTATCTTTTCAGACAGTAGTTGAGTATCTGGGTATCTTTTGGAGTTGAGCCTTATTTTGGAGTCAGAGCCACATGATAGAGTTTGTTAGTATGATTCACTTCATAGACATGTAGTCAGTGTTTTGGATGCATGTTCATGTCTAGATATGATTTTACATCAGTTGTAGATAGTTATGAGACTCACTATGTATTTTGTATCCCTATGTACATTTCATTTTATTTCTTAGTAAAAGTTGTGGTTTCGGCTTATCTTTATTATGTTGTGTTATAGTTTGAGATTTGTGTAAAATTGATCACAAGTTGGTTAGTCATGTTTACAGGGAGATAATGCCGAAATTTTGTTAGAAAAATGATGTAGAAAAAGTGATAAATTATATTTGTAGTAGCCTTGATGGTGGGTCCGACTTTCAGTTGGTATCTATCATTGGTGCATGCCACGTCCGAATCCAGTAGTGTTACACGAGGCAGGGTGTGTCAATTGTTGTCAGTCATTCGAATAGCGTACAAGCTTCTTGAAAATAGTGGTGGTTAGACAACATTGCAAAGAATAGAGGAGTCTGTCCACACCAAAAATAAGTTGGTTACAGATGTAAGTTAAAGTTGATTACAGACTAGGTTTATCAAAAACAGTCTATTACAAAACATATGTTGGTTAATCCAGAAAAATTCCAAGAAAATAGCCAGCACTTGGAATTTAAAGGACCATCAGAAATAATTTTATTCAGTAGCCAAGAATTTGATTAATTACAAATTGAATAAGAATATTTAATTAAATTTTCTTCAAAAGATATAAATGTAAAACGAGGATCTACACCAAGATTCAAACCTGACCAGGACTAGGACCCGTGTATGTATTGTGCCGAACTGGAAGAATGGAAAGATCAACGACGAAACGTGCACATTCATGTGGAATTTGGATTGAACAATTAAGATATAGATCTCTTCTCTTCTAAGACTAGTATTACCACTTGGGTCCCAAATCTAAAAGTGAAACTACTATATTAAAAATCAAATATTTTTTCTCAAGGTTTCCTATGTGAGACAAATGTTAAAAATCCTATGAATTTCTTTAGCATTCAAGTTTCAAGTGAATGACTCTGAAATCAATCATGTTATTCAATATTAAATGATTTTTGACAAATAAATATATCATGTTAATTATCTCATGTAGTAGAGAACATGAATATGCATGGTTGCATTAATTTTGAAATTCGAGTCCCACTTAATTTTGAGCTCACATTTGCCTAAACTCACTAATTTGTAAACCATCTATAACTATCCCCTACATGAATGAAATACATCAACTTTTCCAAAAACACACAATAGCAGATACAAAAATTGAGTACAAAATTAAGAGAAGTTGCATCATAATAAATAGCCAAAGAATTCGAACCTTCCTTAGTCAAACATATTATTAAATGTAACTGGTCAATCAGTAGTAAAATAGTTTGAATAGTCATTCGTTCGTGTTAACATAGACAATAGAAGTTCATAGTTATCTTCGAACATAATTGGTTCTTCTGTTTGTCCCATTTTGACCCTGGAAACTACTTAGTTCATGAGTGTTCTTAGACAGTTCAACGTAACACATTTCTCTTATAACCAACACCTTTTTCACCTATATAGATGTCTCCATAAATAGTATTCTATTTATACTTCACGTGAATGAATTAAGAAATAAAGGTCATTAAAAGCACTGAAAGTCCAAGAATGACTAACCAAGAGGGTGGTGAATTAGTTTTGAAGTCTTTTTCAAAAATTAATTCTAGATATATGATAGCAAATATGTCAATTAAACAAATAAGCAAAAATAAGAAACCAACTAAAGACTAAATTGATAAATTAAAAATAAGTCCAAGTATAAAAGCGATAAGTAAAAGGGAGAGAGAATGCAAACAATATAATTGTGGATGTTCGATCCAATACAATGATCTACGTTCTCCGTTACCAAGCTCTCCGACACAAGTAAGGCCTTTTCACTATGTTGATTAACTTATAGCACAATTCAACCCTTTACAACGTTTTCGATGAGTTACAAACAAGGAGCACTGATTCTTTACAAAGTTGAGTTTTACGGGACCTCAACACGGCCCACACTATTAAGCTTTATGGGATCTCAATATAATCTACATGGTGACTTACAACAAGGAGCACCTATCCTTACACAATGTTGAGCTTTCGAGGACCTCAACACTACCCGCACTTTATCAAAGTGATTTTACAATCAAATCATCTCTTGATAAATAATACAAAACAAATTTAGTACTAAGAGGGGCTAACATTTCAATGAATAGTAACAAATGATAGATCAAGTGTTAGATGAAAAACTTTGATGAAATTGACAATTTAAAATTAGTTTAAGCCAATCAAAGTGTTTCAATGAAAAGATGTAAAAGAATTAAATGCAATGTCAATTTAAATAATCTTCTCAAGAAATATCTCTTTTAATAAATGATTATAATAAATCAAGTATTAAGAGAGATATGAAAAACTTTGGTGAATATGATGTTTTTACCAGTTTAATTCAATCAATCAAAGTTTTTCAATAAGAAGATTAAGATGAAATAAATACTATGTAAGTTCAAAAAGATATTCTCAAGAAATATCTCTCTTTAATGAATGAGTGTAGTAAATTAAGTACTAAGAGAGAAATAGGAAACTTTGATGAATAGATAATTTTACAAATTTGATTCAATCAATCAAAGTTTTCAATATGAAGAAATTGAAGAGCTTATGTAATATAAGTGCAAAAATTTTCTTCAAAAATATCTCTTTCAAAATTATATAAATATATTAAGCCCTTGTTTGGGCCCCATTCTTTTGAAAAATTCATTTTTCAACAGTGTTTTGACATCATTTCAACCACAGATTCTTCAATAAAATAATATTGCACGCAAATCTAAAATTTTTCTTTATTTTTTAACCATACATTTCCCATCAATAAACTATTCAAAAATTCATTCTTCCAAAAAAAAATGGGGCTCAAATAAGGGCTTATAACAAAGAGAGATGAAAATTTTGATGAGAGAAATTGATTCAAGAAATTTGATTTAACAATCAAAGTTTTCAATATGAAGAAGTAGAAAGATTTATGCAATGTAAGTGCAAATACATTATTTAAGAATATATCACTCTTTTAAAATTGATATAAATAAGTTAAGCACAAAGAGAAATGAAAAATTTTTTGATGAAAGAAATGATTCAAAAAATTTGATTCAATAATCAAAACTTTTGCTATGAAAAAATAAATGAAATAAAAATAAAAATTAAGCTAAAAGAAAGATTTTTTTCACAAATATATCTCACAAAGAAACTCTCTTCATAGTTATAAAGAATGAAAGTGAAGTGATATTTATAAAAATCAAAATGGAAAAGTTTCTGCCCATCTAACGATCCAAACAGATGTCCGCTTACAACTAGACGACCAAACTAGTCATTGTGCAATGGTAAAAAAATTGAACGTGGAAGGACCAGATGTTATCCTAGTCAACTGGACATCCGGTTGACCATTGAATTTTTCTATTATAAGAATTGTGATCTAAGTTCAAGTATGACTTTGAAAAATTAATCTTACTTTTTGATTAAAACATTTTATGCAAGTGATAGTGAAAAATAACTATTGGTGCACAAAATGATTATTGTACTATTGTCATTCATTACTAAGGATCAATGTGTTATACCTTTACATTTGATCTAGAAAGTCTAATCTTTGATCTTGTTTCGAAGTTTCTTCCATGTTTGGCTCTTGAATTTTTTATCTTTATCTTTCTTGTCATGGGTCTTCAATGCATGACTTTGATCTTGAGTTTTTTGGCATTTATCTTTTAAGCTCTCGTTTCGAATGATTTCACTTGAATAGATAAGCAACTTCCAATTTGATCTTCATTTCAAGTCCGATATATAATGCTTAGTAGATTTTAACATTGAATTATCATCACTCAAAATAAATTATTAGAAACAATATTAATCTTGTTTGTTATAATCAAAACATTGAGGATGAAATGAGCCATAGGTCAACAAGCACAACTTAACCTGACTCTCTAGGCAATTAGGCACTATCTCATCATAGGTATGAGTAAGAGGAATAAAATATATCCAATGTGTACCGAGTTTTCTATAGTTTGGTTATTCAATTAAATCTAGATCTTTGGATTTTTCAGTCAACTAGGATATGATGCTAACAGGAAACTCTTGTTATTTTATGAGTTTTAAGCTCCTTCCCTAGATGAACTTTTAATTTTCTATCTTAATAAATATTTAATTAGCCAAAAAATTTATCTTTTAGCTTCACATAATTTGTAGAGATAATAACAGTACAATATATATGTCGAGATTTAATGTTATACGCAATATTTTGTGCCCTTTCAATTGCTAATTGACTATTATAAGAAGTTTCATAACCATTCGACTTCTTTCCTAGCTTTATACAACCAATGAATTCGAATACCATTGTTGACCTGGCTATACACATTTATTTGGATGTTTTCGATGATACTATTATACCTCCAATTGTAAAGGCATATACACTAGTGCATTTGGATTCTTTATTATCTGATATCCTACTCACATCATAGCATCCTTCAAGTAATATTGGATATCTCAAATAGTACAACCAAAGTTTATTTTTATTATTATTATTTTTTTTTTTAAATCTTAAACTCTATCAATTGCCTTCCAATGCTGAGTGATAATCATACTCATAATATCGATGTAGCCTATTTAGAGTAAGCAATAAATGATCATACAGCTAAGACTTACATTAACATGCCTTCATAGGAATAATGTCATATTTATTGAATTTATCAAGAGTCTTCTTATATAGTGTGATTAATAGAATATAAGACTAGGATGTCCTAGAGAGTTTAATTCCTAATATTAGCAACACCCTTATCATTTATCTCAAACTTACGCGTTGGCATCCTCTTAGTAGTTGGAATTATGATATGATTATTATCCATTCATAATTAACATGTTATCTACGTATAAATATACTATAACATATCCATTTCGAGTGCTCTTGACATAGATTTATTTGTCACAATCATAAATTTTGAAACCATTTGACACTATAACTATGTCAAAATTTTCATGCCATTTTTAAGAGTTCGTTTTGATTTATAAAGTTATTTAACAAATCGACATACTTTCTTTTCTTGTCCTGAGGCAACAAACCCTTCTATTTGCTTCATAAATCTTTTTTCATCCAATTCATCATTCAAGAATGCCATTTTAATATCTATTTAATGTATGGTTAAATCATTTAATGATGTTGTCCTATAAGCATATAAACGGAAGTAGTTCTTGTAACAAGTGAATATGTGTTGAAATAATCAAGGCACATTCTTTTCTTGTAGCCTTTACTGATAAATCTTTCTTAATGTTCATCAAAAGATCCATACCTCATTTCTCTTTTGAAGATCCATTTACATCCCTAATAGCCTATTATCGGATGGAAGATCTAGTAATTCCCATATATCATTTGGTAGTATGGATTAAATTTTAACTTGAATGGCTTATTTTCAATCCTAAAGAGGGGTTATCATTCCAGACCTCTTATTAAATCCAAGTTCATCCTGATTTATATATCCTTGATCTATAACCTCATTATTATCATAATGTCTTTTTAGTGAATATGATTTCCTTTGCGTGTCATAGGAAAAACATTAGGAAAAAGTAACATCCTTTGATTCAAACTTATGTACAATAAATGTGTATGTACTAGTAATGGCATACAGAACAAACAAGGTCGAAAAGAATATCGTTCGTTGGTCAATAAGATTGTTGACTTGCTTTATGGGAATTATATAGGATAGAGATCGGTCTTAAGATTGCTGTTCATGAAATTATTCTTTCGATTTAAAACACTGCAAGTGTACGGTTTGCAACAAGTAATAAAGTGGAAATATTGAGTCCGAATGTCGTTCCACAAAGATTGAGTAGTTCAATTATATTTTAAACATAGCCTTAACTGAATCCAATTTATCCAAAGTGAATTTTTCTACTGAAAAAACCCTAATTTAGATAAAAACCCTAATTATAGAAAACCTTAACTTTGCAAAAGTGATATTTGAATGAATTAAAAATGCAAAAAGATGCATTTAAATGAATTGGAATGCAATATGATGGTTGGAACGCAAATCGATTTTATTCAATGAGAATTAAATGCACTAGGATCACGAATTCCTAGGCAATGATTACCTTAAACCTTAGTTTCACTATATGACAACACGATTGAATTATTGAAGAATTAATGCTCTTAAATCTATCTAACTCTCTCTCGAACGCAAGAAACAAATCACAAGACATCACATAATTACGTGTACTTAATTCTGGAAATCAATTAATGTATATAAATCATTCAAATAATCAAATACGTGTTTTAATATCGAATTGTAAAACTAGAAATCCAAAGATCACACCACATGGTTCATCGATCTCCTAATACAATTATATTTAGTCTAACATGGAGAAAATAACAAAATACATGATTTCTTGAAGATAAAACATTACCGAGTAATGAATTCGTGTGAAATCTGGATGATCTTCGTGAAATCCTTCGTTACTCTCGCTCAAAATCTTCTCCAAGATGTGTTTTCTTGCCTCCTGATGCGTTCTTCCCCAAAATCTGACGAGTCTAGGTTTTCATATCTTGTCCCAATCATATTCCAAAAGAGTTTTAACGATAACAAGAAATTGTAGCATTGGTCCCTGAATTTTATCTATACGACCGCACAGAAGAAAAAATTTTGGCCATTGAAGTTTCGGTTGCCATGGATGCAATCGCATGCAAATACTACTATGCGGTCACATAGTAGTAACATCCTTCAAGAATGTTCATTTTGGTCCTCACACCTTATCTTCTTCCATTTTAATCTTGTTTCTTCGTTTTTCTCATTCCATCAACCAATATTAGTCTCCAATTGGTACAAGCTCAATCAAATCCTCAATTACTCCTTTGGTTCACCTTTTGGATTATTGCATTTTAGCCCCTAGACTTTCGTGTTCCTTCGTTCTGGTCCTTTTTCTTTTCTTTCTTTGTGCATTCCAACATGTCCATCAATATAACCTACGACATACAATTCAAATGAAAATAAACCACAATTCGAACACTTTGCTTGTAATTTAATCATGTTTGTGAATTAAATAAGTGCATAAAAACGCACTTATCAAACTCCCAAAATTTGAACTATTGTTTGTCTTCAAACAAAATAGTAACTAGCTCTAACAAACATGGCATAATAACCTACAATGTCTCAGGATTGGACTTTAGTGTTTATCATTAGAAGAAGTTTCAATAGTGGATGAATGAAATCACCCTTTACCTGTCAATGCATACTTAACGTATGTGTGTGAACTCATGCCAACATATCAAGTTCATGATAGAGTTAGTCCCGACCCAAAGTGTTCCATTATGTCCTCACTTTGCTCGAGAGATACACAACTTTCCAAACTTATTCTTTTCACTCAATTATCCCGGGGTTGTGTTTTAAAGTTAGGGTTCTAGTAACTATAGTCCTTACCCTCTCTCAATTTGGATAGATCTCTCTATCACAAGTTCACATGTCAACAAGTGAAAGCTCTCTTAGATTTGATTGTTTCAACACTTAAGATTAGACGAAGTTACTTGTCTTGCCTCAAAGGTGTAATTTTATCAACCGAATGTCCAAGGGCTTCATCCATACTATCGTGTCTTTTATTATTCATTTTAAAATGATTTGTTACGCCATCTTCTCATTTACTTTCTATATAACCCTTGTAATGAGCTTTTAGCCGATGACTCCCAGACCAGTTAGATCCTTGCAGGCTTATTTACTCGAGTTATAAAGGCTCGATCAGATAACTGTTTATTAACCTCTTCCTCTCTTGATTTCTATATGACCTCTATAGCAAGCTTTGGGCCGGTGTTTCTCAAACCAGTTGGCTTTAGGACACCAGATTTTGAAATATCCTTACAGACTTACTTGTTCGAGTCATACAGGCATGGAAAAAGGAGTCCTATTTTCACAACTTATATTTATGCCCTTTATTATTTTTCTAGACATGTGGTCTCCAAAATCAACCCCCAATTTAAGACTCACATAGTCTTCATCTCATCGGTCTAGGCAATCCACACAATAAAATTCATGCACGGAGCCCCTATTTGTCTCAATGTTCCCTTAAAATTGCTCAACCATCTCCAAACTATCTCAAGGTGGTTGTTATTGATCTCAGTAGAGGGTTATTAGTTTTCTATTACCTTGTGTTAAAAACTCTAATCACTAACTCAACATGTAGATCATGAGTGGTGTGCATCAAGAGTGTCATGTATTACACCAACAAGTATCAGTTAATATATTTAGCACCATATCCACAATTTCTAAATTATACTAATCTAATGATCACATCATAATTGGCAAGACTATCAAGCCCACACAAGCATGCAATGAACGTAATACAACATATTGAATAAAATCCAAAAATCAGTCATCAAGCACGCAATATGCAACCATTAAACAAAGATATTGATGGATTGTGAGAAATTCAAAATAGATTCCATGTCGATAGTTTAGTTCAAGTTATGTCACCAACCCCAAACTTATACATTACATTGTCCTCAATGTGAAAAGTAGAAGTTTAAATGGCAAAATCTTAAGGACAAGTAAACATTTAAAAGTAACAAAATGGGTTAAACAAGACTTCCCTGATCAATGTGGTGGTGGTGACTGAAAACTGGGTCCTGCAATGTCATCTCCTGGTGGTGAAGAGAGATGGGACAAGATCTACCTCAATAGCTCTGACTGCTGGTTCTGCTCAGCCTGCATATCTCTCATCATATTACTCTATTCCCTAGCCTCTACCTCCATGCTGCGTACTCGATCCCATGTTTCATTAGCCCTCAGTTGTATACCATCCACTCGGCCCATATATATATTTAGTTGACTATTTATGGTATCAGCCTCTCTTCTCGCTACCTGGGCTTCTCTCCTGGCATCCATCGTGAAATCTCAGGAAGTGAAGACACCACTTTGTATCCTCTATACATTGATGGTCATGGCCCCAAACACCAGCTGAAAGCTCTGGATATCTCTGCTGGAGCTTGTCATGGTGGCGAAGATCTGTCTCAATAGCTGTGTATCCATGTCAACTGGTGGTAGAGGGGCTTGTGGCATCTCTATATCTTCAGCTACTTGTCCTGCCATGGTTTGTTACTGCCTGCGGTGCTCATTTAGTGCTTTCTTCCGATGCTTTATGGTGGCTCTATCATGAGCCTCCAATGTAGTGTGCTTAATGAAAAGGCTAAGCTTCTCAGGTGCTTTCCCTATTGGGATGGTGATACCTGCGGCCCTACAAATTCTACTGATGAGGCTAGGGAAGATTAGAGAACTGTGCCTGTCTCCCCAAATACCCAAATTATATATCTGATCATAGCAAAGTGTGGCAAGATCAATCTTGTTTCCCCAAACTAATTGATATATGAAATCGACCATAAGATCTATAATTGTTATTCGATGTAAGGTCAGCTTAATATTATGGCACATAAACAGCCATAGGATGGCTATGGAGGATTTCAGTTCAATTTGGTGCCATTCAGTGTTGGGGAATGGCCAAGCATTCTCTCACCCCAGTAAAATCTCTACCACTTCATTCCAATTAGATTTGCCTGGGATGGGGGTTATATTTGTCCAAGTGAGCTGATAGAAGTCATAGATAATTTCTTGTGAAAACATGATCCACTGTCCCTTAACGCATGTCTGAGCCTGGTGTGTCAATCTTTGCATTGAAATTTGCATAGAACTCTCCAACCAAGCTTTCATATATGTGATGTGGTCGCCCCACCATTTTTTCCTATCCATAATTTTCGACCAAGGTAACCACTTCAAAATTGGTGAAGTCATCTAACTTCACTAGTCGCTCTAGGATCGTTTTCCCCGACTTATGATGTTTGAATAGCAAGCTGCACTCTCCGGATTTAGGAATCTCTGTATGCCCCCTTCAATCTCCCTAGTGCATGCTATCCCAGATGATGAGCCAACCTTTTCCTTTCCTTTAGAAGTTCTTTTTGGCCACACTTGCAAAACATACAGTTTCAATTTAGACCATCAAGTATAATAGAGTAGCAAGAAAGCATGAAATATCAAACACGAAGCAAAAAACCCCCTCCCAAACTTGTTTCAAGATGCATGTATAACATGTTGGTGTAAAATATTCAAGAAATGAAGTTCAAGATAATATCAATATTGTAAAAAATAAGAAAAGCCAACAAAATTAGGTCCAACATGCTCTTTTTGTTCAAGTACGTCCATGACCAAGTGAGGACTTTGACCCCTGGGCATCACCAAAAAAATTTAAAATTTTCCCAAGCAAACCTTTGGGCGTACGAAAGCTTTCATATTGGTCTAGAACATATTCAAGTTTCAAGTTGATTGGAGGTCGTTTGGTTAGGTAAATGAAGGGTTCACTATGTGACATGTGGTGTCGTGACCTAGCCATGTCATGCCGACTTGTGTGCGATTTGGGGTATTGTGTTTTCTAATGCCTTTGCCATAATATCTCATTACCAAATGTTACTCAACTCAATTGTTATGCACCACAAAAGCAAGGTTTACAAAATTACATAAAACTCATCACTTAGGCATTTCATCGAACATGTTGTGTGCATGGTGTTTTCTTTCTATTTTGACAATGCATATGTTATAGCTTAAATCCCCTTAATCACAATATACTTAAATCACATTCACAATCATGTATCCCATAATAAATCAACCTCCAAAAACTTTGAAGCATAATAACTTCAAAACGAATTTGATAGATTAGGGTTTGGAAGACTTACCTTGAAATTTGGTATGAATATGGAAGAATTAGTCACCCTCACCAATTTGAATGCTTGATAATGCAATGATTTGTGTAGTGAATTGTTGTTGTGTGTGTTGAGTTGTGTGCTGGGTGTGTGTGTTGTGTGTTTGAGAGAGTTAGAGAGGCGGATTTGTGTGTGTCGTATGTCTTATAAGAATACTAAACAATTTTTTCTCGAAATTAATCTATGCGAGCAAGTTTGTGCGGTCACGTAGAGTAAAATTTCAGAGCCAATTTAGGCCCTGTTTATGGTTGTGCAACCGCATGGAGTTGTAGTCTATGCGATCGCATAGACTACAACTCCATGCGGTTGCACAACCATAAACAGGGCCTAAATTGGCTCTGAAATTTTACTCTACGTGACCGCACAAACTTGCTCGCATAGATTAATTTCGAGAAAAAATTGTTTAGTATTCTTATAAGACATACGACACACACAAATCCGCCTCTCTAACTCTCTCAAACACACGACACACACACCCAGCACACAACTCAACACACACAACAACAATTCACTACACAAATCATTGCATTATCAAGCATTCAAATTGGTGAGGGTGACTAATTCTTCCATATTCATACCAAATTTCAAGGTAAGTCTTCCAAACCCTAATCTATCAAATTCGTTTTGAAGTTATTATGCTTCAAAGTTTTTGGAGGTTGATTTATTATGGGATACATGATTGTGAATGTGATTTAAGTATATTGTGATTAAGGGGATTTAAGCTATAACATATGCATTGTCAAAATAGAAAGAAAACACCATGCACACAACATGTTCGATGAAATGCCTAAGTGATGAGTTTTATGTAATTTTGTAAACCTTGCTTTTGTGGTGCATAACAATTGAGTTGAGTAACATTTGGTAATGAGATATTATGGCAAAGGCATTAGAAAACACAATACCCCAAATCGCACACAAGTCGGCATGACATGGCTAGGTCACGACACCACATGTCACATAGTGAACCCTTCATTTACCTAACCAAACGACCTCCAATCAACTTGAAATTTGAATAGTGCTAAACCAATATGAAAGCTTCCATATGCCCAGAGGTTACTCGGAAAAATTCCAAATTTTTTCGATGATGCTCAGGTGTGAAAGTCCTCACTTGGTCATGGGTGCACTTGAACAAGAAGAGCATGTTGGGCTTAGTTTTGTTGGTTTTTCTTATTTTCGCAACATTTATACTATCTTGAACCTAGTTTCGTGAATACTGCATACCAACATGTTATACATACATCTCGAAGTAAGTTTGGAAGATTCGTGCGTCACAGTTGTCTTTCTTGTTTTTCGCTCCTATTTTATTACACTCTGTGATTATTATATGAAAATTTTTCTTTTTGCAGGATGCTTCCAAAACGAACTTCAAAAGGGAAGGAAAAGGTCGGATCATCATTTGGGACAACACGCACTAGAGAGCCCGAAGAGGGCATACAGAGATTCCTAAATCCCGAGATTGCAGCCCGCTATGCAAACATCGTAAGTCGGTGGGCAATGATCCCAGAGCAGCCAGTGAAGTTAGATGACTTTCCCGATTTTGAATTGGTTACTCTGGTTGAAAATTGTGGATGAGAGGAAATAGTGGAGCAGCCACACCCTATGTATGAAAGTTTAGTTGGAGAATTTTATGCAAATTTCAATGCAGAGATTGACACACGAGGCTCCGATCATCTGCATCAGATGTGGGTTGGGGACAGTGGATCATGTTTTCACTAGAAGTTATCCAGGATTTTTATCAGCTTTCTTGGAACAACATAACCCGTACCCCAGGCGAATTTAATTGGAATGAAGTTGCAGAGATCCTATTAGGGCGATAGAATAAACTCAAATGCATCTCTGAACAATGTAGGCCAATAAAACCCTGACCGTAAAATCTTTGCAGCAGTCTTTGAAGCTCCAAAATGTCCCACATAGGCAGATGAATGGCAATGTTCAAGAATCTCGGCACTTCATCTTCAGGTATACACCTCCTTACAATTTGATCGGCCCCTTCCCTATAGAAAATAGGATCTTTCCAAAAATAGTATTTTAGTTTGGCAAAGAACTTTTTTCTCTGGTAAATTGAGTAATCTAGCGGTAGAATAGACTTAGCTAAATAGTTGACAATATATGTATAACACGGTGCTTCTTCTACACTGAATATCTGCTCATCTGGAAAAATCTCATTGATATCTACTGATTCTTCTAGTTCTTCAAGTTCCAATCGCGATAGGTGATCTGCTACCACATTTTCACTATCTTTTTTCTCTCGAATTTCGATATCAAATTCTTGCAGCAATAATACCTAATGGATCAATCTCGGCTTAGCATCCTTCTTCATCATTAGGTATTTCAGTGCGGCGTGATCTGTGTAGACTATGACCTTAGACACTACGAAATATGACCTGAATTTATATAAGGTACATACCACAACCAATAACTCATTTTTCAGTGGTCGCATATTTGATTTGGGCATCATTCAGTGTTCTACTTGCATAATAAATCACATGAAAGACCTTGTTTCTTCGCTGTCCCAATTCTACACCCACAGCATGATCACTGGCATCACACATTAGTTTAAAGGGCAATTCCCAATCTGGTGCTATAATTATCGATGCTGACGTGAGTTTCTCCTTCAAAGTGTTGAAAGTTGTCAGACATTCTTCATTAAACACAAACGACACGTCTTTCATTAGTAGGTTACATAGTAGCTTGATGATTTTTGAGAAGTCTGTGATGAATTTTCTATAAAATCCAGCATGTCCTAGAAAACTGGAACACCCTTAACTAATATAGGTGGCAGTAGCTTCTCAATAACGTGAATCTTTACTTTGTCTTCTTTGATTTTCTTTGCTGATACTCGATGTCTTAGCACAATCATCTCATGTACCATGAAGTGGCATTTCTCCCAGTTCAATACCAAATTAGTTTCCCTACATCTTTGTAAGACCAAATTCAAGTGTTCCAAACACCCGTCAAACGAAGACCCAAAGACTGAGAAATCATCCATGAATATCTCTATAAACGTCTCTACCATGTCTAAGAAAATTGTCATCATGCATCTCTGAAATGTGGCAGGGGTGTTGCAAAGATTGAAGGGCATCCTACGGTATGTGAAAGTACCATAGGGACAAGCGAAAGTTGTTTTCTCTTGGTGATTTGGAGCCACTGGTATTTGATTGCAACCTGAATACCCATCGAGGGAATAGTGATGTGAATGGCCCACCAATCTTTCTAGCATCTGATCAATAAACAGAAGGGAAAAGTGATCTTTTCTTGTAGTTGCGTTGAGCTTACGGTAATCAATGCAAACCCTCCATCATGTCACTGTTCTAGTCGATATTAGTTCATTCTTCTCATTTGGCACTACTGTGATTCCACCTTTCTTTGGCACCACCTGAACCAAACTTGTCATGCACTATCTGATATCGAATATATGATTCCTGTATCTAGAAGCTTGAGTATCTCTACTCTGACCACTTCCCTCATATCCTTTTACTCTCTATGGTTGGCTAAAAATTCTTCTCCATGAGAATCTTATGCATACATAGTGAAGGGCTGATCCCTTTGATATCTGCTATCGTCCATCCAATTGCTATTTTATTCTCCCTGACTACCCTAAATAGTGTCTCCTTTTCCACTTCACTGACTATGTTCGAGATAATGACCGAAAGTGTACAAGACTCCCCCAAGTATGCATATCTGAGATGTGGCGGTAGATGCTTGAGTTCTAATTTTGGTGGCTGTAGAATGGATAGTAGTGGCTTCGTGGGTCCTATCACAAGCTCCTCAAAATGCCTTCTGCATGTATAAGGTGGGTTGGTACCCAAAAACCTTGCACATATTTCCATCTCGACTGAATCGGAATGCGTTGACTAAGAGTTTGCAATGCAGACTTTATAAGCGTCTGATGGATTATGTAGCAAAAATGAGTCTTGAATCACCTTGTCAATCACATCGATCTGGAAATAGCTATCTGACTCTATAGGTAGTTTCATCTTCTTGAAGACATTAAACAAAATATGCTCTTCTCCCAATCTCAAAATCAATTGCCCATTTTGAACATCAATTAAAGGTCTCCCTGTTGCCAAGAATGGTCTGCCAAGTATTAACGAGATGCCCTCGTCTTTTACCATGTCCAATATGAGGAAATCCATAGGGAATATGAACTCTTCAACCTTGATAAGCACATCCTCTATTATTTTCTTAGGATGTGTCAATAACCTGTCAGCCAGCTACTGTGTCACTGTAGTCACCTTAGCCTCTCCCAAGCCAAGTTTCTTGAAAATAGATAGAGGCGTTAGATTAATACTTGCACCAAGATCACATAAGGCTTTATCAAAGTAAACTACACCAATAGTGTAAGGAACAATAAAACTCCATGGATCTTTCAATTTCAATGGGAGCTTTTTCTAAATTTTGGCGCTGCATTCCTCAACTAGCATGACCGTCTCGTGTTCCTCCAGCTTGCATTTATTTGATAGGATTTCTTTTCAAAATTTTGAGCAGCTAGGCATCTGGACTAATGCTTCGGCAAATGGGATGTTTATATGGAGCTTCTTGAAATCTTTGAGAAACTTTTTATATTGTTGCTCCAACTTCTGCTTCTTTAGCCTCTATGGAAAAGATATGGGAGGCTCATGAGGGTTTACGATTGTTGTTGCTTTATCCTGTAATTTGGCTGGTCCTTTTGGAGTAGATTCCTTTATCTGCTCGTTACACTCCATAGTCTCTTCTACCACAAGAGATGTTGTTTCTCGATTTACACCCGACCTTTTTACATGTATCTCAGGTAGCTGCCTTCCACTTCGAGTTGTAATTGCCTTAATTAGTTCTTTCGAATTTATTTTCATGTTACTTGGCAAATTGCCTGGTGCTCTGCCAGTGAAAGCAATGGCCATTTGTCCTAATTGAGTCTCTAGATTTTTGATAGCTCCATTTTGATTTTGAAGAGTGGTCTCAATTTTTCTCGTGAATTGATTATTAGCCTCCATGTACTGATTTGTCTTCTCCATGAATTTACTGAACATCTCTTCCAGTTGAGGCTTTTTCTCTTGCTATTCATACTAACCCTGTGGCCTATTCTGGTTTTGGCTGCTCCAAGATAAGTTGGGATGCTTTTTCCAGCTCGAATTGTATGTTTCCCCAAATGAATTGTTCTACTGATGTTATCCACATTGAGCAAAATCTGCCTGCTCTATTTCTTGTACCAAGATTAGACATTCTGCTGTTACATGTTCGGCTCCACATTCTTCACAACTGGCCTTCTTCGACTATGCTATGTTAGCTGATTGTGAAATGTTTTCCACCTTTTGAAATAATGAGTCAATTTTGGCAGACAATACAGAATAAACATCCACTTCATAAAGTCCTGGTGTCCTCTTCTGAACTACTCATTCCGATGTCCACATAGCTGATGTAGTAGCCATAGTCTCGAATAGTTTTAATGCTTCATCAATTGTCTTTGTGGACAATGATCCGTTAGATGACGAGTTGACCATGCTCTTGAAGGCTGGAAGTAATCCTACATAAAAGTATTAGACCTGGAGTCCCTTTGCTAATTCCATGATGTGGACACTTACGCAACATATTTTTAAACCTATTCCAGGCTTCATCAAAGTTCTCTAAGTCGCCTTGATGGAAAACAAATATGTCATGCTTGAGCTTTGTAATCTTGGCGGGCGGGAAAAACTTAGTGCAAAATTTCTGAGCTAGATCATTCCATGTAGTGATGTTGGCAATTGGTTGCGAATCTAGCCATTCGATTACCTTGTCGCACAGTGTATATGGGAACAACCTTAATCTGATTGTATCATCCGAGATTCCTTGATATCTGAAATATTGGCACATCTCCAAAAAGCGAGAGACATGCATTAGTAGATTCTCTTCAGTTCTTCCATAGAATTGATGTTCGTTTTGAAATAGTTGTATCATGCTGGTCTTCAATTGGAAGTTAGGCTGCCCAAAGGGTGGATATAGGACGCTCGACTAGCTCTAAATTATCTGAGGGGTCATGAAATATTCTACAAGTATAGTGCCTTCATCCGCTGCCCCTCCTTTCATTGGCTTGAAAAATGAGATTATTTTGTATATTAGCCATTTGTTGCTATGCTTCTTTATTTTTTCACTGCATTCGATGTAGAACTCGTTCTATTTCTAGATCAGTTGGGATCAGGTCTCCTTCAATAGACCTTAACATGCAAAACTGCGGGATAGATCAATAAGAGTGCTTAGATACTATAATGAAGCAAATAACAAAACAAAGCAAAATAAAAATAAAAATAAGGTAAAATGAAATAATATAAAAAAACTACAAATATTAATGTTCGAATTAGTGCCAATGTAAATAAAATTGAACGGATACTCAATCCCCAGCGACGGCGCCAAAAACTTGTTCACAAAATTATTCTTTCAATTTAAAACACCGCAAGTGTACGGTTCGCAACAAGTAATAAAGTGGAAAAATTGAGTCCAAATGTCGTTTCATAGAGATTGAGTAGTTCAATTTTATCTAACGTAGCCTTAACCGAATCCAATTTATCCAAAGTGATTTTTTCTACCTAAGAAAACCCTAATTTAGATAAAAACCCTAACTTTGCTAAAGTGATCTTTGAATGAATTAAAAACGCAAAAAGATATATTTAAATGAATTGGAATGCAATATGATGGTTGGAACGCAAGTTGATTTTACTCAATGAGAATTAAATTCTTTAGGATCACGAATTCCCATACAATGATCACCTTAAACCTTAGTTTCACAATATGACAACATGATTGAATTATTGAAGAATCAATGCTCCTAAATCCATCCAACACTCTCTCTCGAGCAGTATTGAACCTATTATTATATACGATCAGCCTATATCTCTATGATGGATGCATATATATAAGAATGCATGCGGTTTTATGAGCACTTAAAGATTTACATAAAGCATAGAGGTATATCTCTATTCTCTATCGGACCCTACGATGATTTATACCTTGTCGAATTTATTTCCCTTCTTTCGAATACAAGAAATAAATCATGACACATCACATAATTACGTGCACTTAATTATGGAAATCAATTAATGTATATAAATCATTCAAATAATCAAATATGTGTTTTAATGTCGAATTGCAAAACTAGAAATCCAAAGATCATCACATGGTTCATCTATCTCTTAGTATAAGAATATTTAGCCTAACATGGAGAAAATAACAAAATACATGATTTCTTGAAGATAAAACATCACCGGATAATGAATTCGCATAAAATCTCGATGATCTTCATGAAATCCTTGCTTACTCTCGTTCAAAATCTTCTCCAAGATGTGTTTTCTTGTCTCCTGATGCGTTCTCCCCCAAAATCTAATGAGTCTAGATTTTTATATCGTGTCCCAAACGAGTTCCAAAAGAGTTTTAACGAAAACAGGAAACTGCAGCATCGATCCCAAAATTTTGTCCATGCGACTGCATAAAAGAAAAAAAATTTGGCCTTTGAAGTTTCGGTTGCCATGCATACGACCACATGCAAATACTACTATTCGGTCGCATAGTAGTAACATCCTTCAAGAATGTTCATTTTGGTCCTCACACCTTATCTTCTTCCATTTTGATCTCGTTTCTTCGTTTTTTCTCATTCCATCAACCGATATTAGTCTCCAATTGGTACTTGGCTCAATCAAATCCTTGATTACTCCTTCGGTTCATCTTTTGAATAATTGCATTGTAGTCCCTAGATTTTCATTTTTCTTTGTTCTGGTCCTTTTTCTTTTCTTTCTTTGTGGATTCCAACATGTCCATCAATATAACCTACGACATACAAATCAAACAAAATAAACCACAATTTGAACACTTTGCTCATAATTTAGTCATGTTTGTAAATTAAATAAATGCATAAAAACTCATTTATCAATTGCCTTGAATCAGACTCAATAAATAGACAATCAAAGTTTTAGATGCTAACTCAACCTTTTTAGATTTAGGAACTAGTACCTTAGCCAAATATCTCCATAAGCATTTGTAATTAGTTTTATTACGTTTTCATAATTCATAGGTTATGTTATGCATTGTTCGATATGGAAATTTATTGAGAATATAATTGATAGAAAGCAAAATTTTCCCTCACCGATCTTACGGCAATTTAGAACTTATCAATATTGCATTCTTTGTCTCTTTCAATATCAATTCTTGCATTCAACAATTTTATTAG
Organism: Olea europaea var. sylvestris; assembly: GCF_002742605.1. Lineage (NCBI taxonomy): Eukaryota > Viridiplantae > Streptophyta > Magnoliopsida > Lamiales > Oleaceae > Olea > Olea europaea. The sequence continues at coordinate 3,269,661 of NC_036257.1, read as the reverse complement.
ATTAAGCAGAATAAGATGTGTTTATTTGATGAATAATTTCTTATTTTTAGCAGAATTGTTTAAACAAAGAATATATTCACAATCTATATTACTTCTTATTGCCTTTATCTTTTTTCTCAGTTATTTCTCAGCCTCTAACCTGTAGTATTTGAATGCTTCAATTTTTTTGTCTTTAATTTTGAGTAAATATACATAACAATATTGAGTACAATCATAGATAAACGTGATTAAGTATTTTTATCGCATCTAATTTGAGTTAATTTTAAATCACATATTTCGGTGGGAATGAAATATAAGGGTCAAACACTTATTTCGATAGAATAAAAGGGTAACTGAACCATTTTGGCTTTTTACACATATTTTGAATTTATATTAAGATAATGCACTTGAGTAATAATTGTCAATGGATTAATCAACTCAAAGTAATAAAATTAACATGTCCAAATTGTTCATGCCAAATGTTGAATGACTTAAGCAAGTAAGCAGAAGATATAATTTTATTCTTAATCAGAGGGGCAACTGTCATGACCCCATTTTTAGGCTTTTTACAAAAGTTTCATTCTTAGCATGTACAAATTTTCTTTGATACAAAGACTAATTTAAACAAGTTCATGTCTAACACGAAATTCCATGTCCTTCAACTCAGAAAGATGAAGAGTTTTTCCATATAGAGTTATTCGTCATGATCCATTTCTTTATATGTGGAAAACATCTAATAGTTTACACATATATAACGAGTAGATCCAGAATCAACCTAACATTCCTTATTATAAAATACTAAGTTTCATTCAGAAAAAATCATAAAAAGATTCATATCTTGCACCTTGTCGCATTTGCAACAGTTGCCTTTGAATTTTTTAGGAGCACTTGAAGAACCATTTTAGCTTTCGCCAATATGCTTCCTCTTTTATTAGGCTTGGAATCTCCTTCCATTGTGTTGACATTTGATTCCATCAAATGAAACATACGACATCTTTTTTTGGATTTACGATTATCTTCTTCTATCCTCAATCAAACAACAATATCTTTAAGCTTTATTTCCTTATGTTTACGCTTAAGGTAATTCTTGAAGTCCTTCCTTGATGGAGATAATTTTCCAATTAGTATAACAACTTAAAATGATTTGTTGAAAGACATTCATTTACATAGATAATGTTACACCACTTCGTCGAGGTCCCACCAAGAGCCTTTGTTGCCTCTCTGTGAGGCCCTACAAGGAGCCTATGTGGCATCCTCCAAGACTCTAGGCAAGGCTCTTATCTGACATGGTGAACCAAAAAACTAAAGCTCTCCCTCCAAAATACTGTAGCTCAGAGTTCTATCCGAAGCTCGTTTGTGACCTATTTCCTTGAAGATCTCTTAATTAATAGAATCTTTTTCAAATGACTAATGACCCGTGTAATGAGTAATATGTCAAAAAATGTCAACATAGGTTGTAGGATGGCTGCTTCCTTCAAGAGCATTAAATGCTTCACTGGCTAGTGAGGTCAAATTGATGTCTAAAATAAGATCTTTTGATTGAGGAGATGATTCCATGTGCCTCCTCATCCATTAGATATTTATTTCCCATGTACCGCTATAGCTATATACATTATCTCCTATTATTTATACATAGCTATATATATTATCTCCTATTATTTAAACTAGTTGCTTAACATTAAGTTTATGTGTCTTTGATTACTTTTTATCATACAACTCCATTTATATATGTCATTGGTACTCAAACATTTCTATTTCATGTTGTAAAGTTCTTTCCCGACTCAAACTCTAAATACTTTGTTCATTAGCAATCCATCCAAGTGTATTGGAATTAGCCTGTGCAGATTCGAGTAGGCTCGGTGTATATACTCCATGTGTACTTACAAAATTAAGATCAACAAATTGGTACCATTTGTGGAAAATGAGACCATAACCATGAACATTCATGTGGAGAAATTTCACTAGAAGGTTTTTTGGCATCCCCTTTGAAAAAGGATTTGTTCTTAAATAAAAGAACAAGTGGTAGGCCCAAAATAGTTAGTTAAATATTTGATGACTTAGTAGTTATAGAGAAAATAAGTTCAGACCATGATCTTT
>NC_036257.1:3185465-3265779 GCF_002742605.1 Olea europaea var. sylvestris | reverse complement strand
GGCGTTGACCCAAAGATTAGTTCTAGACCTGAAAAATGATCCAAAAATTACTCCACATAGACAAAAAAAGGGCCTCCAACCCTAAAAAAGTATGAGACCCTAAAGAAAGAAATACAAAAATTGATAAGCAACGATTTATCAGAGCAGTCACTTACCTAAAGTGGATCTCCAATACGGTCTTCGTATAGAAGCACCATAGTAAATGGAAAGTGTGCATTAACTTTTCCAACCTCAATCAAGCTTGTCCTAAGGATAGTTTCCATCTCACAATAATAGACCAATTTGTGGACTCTATCGCTGAACATGAGCTGTTGAGTTTCATGGAAGTCTATTTAGGTTATAATCAAATTCTCATGCACCCAGTTGATGAAGATAATGTGTCATTCATCACCGATCGGACCCTCTATGATTATAAAGTTATGCCCTTCAAATTGAAGAATGTTGAGATCACCTATCAAACACTCATTAACAAGATATTCTCTGGCCTATTAGCAAAATGATAAATGTGTATGTGGATGACATGTTCATGAAGAGCTTGAAAACAAAGGACCATGTAAAGTGCTTGATGAAACTTTCCAAGTTTCATGGAAGTACAAGATGAGTTTGAACCCTTAGAACTGCTTATTCGATGTTACCTCCCTAATGTTCCCTAGATATATGCCCAATCAGAGGGACATAGTGGCCAATCTAGATAAGGTTATGGCCTTGATCAAAATAAAATCCTCTAAAAAATCTAAGGAGGTACAAAGCTTGATTGGGTGTATAGCAGCCCCTGAGCCATTTTGTATCAAAGGCCATCAACAAGTGCCTTCATTTCTTTAAAATCCGAAAGTAGGAAAGAACTTCCAGTGGACAGAAGAGTGTAAAGTGACCTTTCAAGAACATAAGAAGCTCATATGATAGACCCTCTCTTTTCAAAGCCTAAAGCCAATGAGGTCTTACAACTCTATTTGGTCATCTTTAATGAAGCCATTAGTTCTCTTTTCATAAGAGAGATGGACACCCATTAATTGCCCAATTACTACTTGAACCACTACCCTGATATGGAAAAACTAGCTTTATCTCTCGTTACCTCATCCAAGAAGTTGAGACCATAGTTTCAAGCTCATAGTGTATGTGTTCTAACCAACTTTCCACTTAAACAAGTGCTTCAAAAGCCCTATGCTTCAGGAAGACTAATAAAGTGGGTTGTAGAGCTTAGTGAATTTGACATCGTCTTCAAAGTAAGAACCTCTATCAAAGGTCAAGCCTTGTGGACTTTGTGATGAAATTTGTCAATGTCCAAAAAATAGGTGATCGAGCTTGCAGACCCTCCCATGTGGAACTTATTTGTAGATGGCTCCCAGGGAAAATGGGCTCAGGAACGGGAGTGGTTCTGGTTAGCCAAAAACTTAACTTTGTAGTAAAGTTTGGATTATAGCTAAAACAATGTGACACAACATGGTACTCTCCTAGCCAACCTTAGGTTGGCCAAAGAAATACAATTGAAGATGCTACTAATTAGTAGCGATTCCCAGCTAGTGGTTACCTATGTTAATGGAAACCTTACAGCGTGAGACAAAGTATGTCTGCCTACCTCAAGGTAGTAAATTGGACTTTTTTTCCATCTTTCGAGAAGTTTGGATTTTCCCAAATCCCATTGTGAAAAATGTGTACAAAAATGCCCTGTCAAAGCTAGCTAGCAATAAGGATTCTGAACTACTAATACTTGTACCAACTGAACATATTTCTAGGCCCTCGATTGCTAAGGAGGAAAAAGTGATGTAGATAGAAGGCACGTTTTCATGGATACTACCCATAGTAGTTTCTCTCAAAGACCAGGTCCTTTCAGATGACAATGAAAAAGGCCAGATACTTGGAAGAAGGATAATATATTTTGTTTTCCAAGATCATGTACTCTACAAACATGGCCTTTCTTTACCTCTTATCCGATGCGTAAGAGGAGAAAATGTTATTAACGTCCTTCGTAAAATCCTTGAGTGGGTTGAAATAATCACATTGGAGGGCTCGTATTAGTGCAGAAAGTACTATGACAAGGGTATTATTGACCAACGTTGGAAAAGATACAATCCAATCTGTATGGAGTGCTATAAGTGCCAATGCTTCTCTACCATCCTGGGCCAGCCTTATTAGGAGTTAACAATGGTATTAAGCCTTTGGCCAATTGCCAAATGGAGAATTGACCTCATAAGCCCCCTACCCAAGGATAGAAGAAGTACAAGCTTTGCTATCATCGCTATTGACTACTTTACTTCGTGCTCAAGCTAAGATAACAAAAGCTAACACTTCCAAATTCTTGTAGAAGAATATCATATGTTGGTTCGATATACACCATTCGATTGTATCAGACAATGGTCAACATTTTGACAACAAAAAAGTTAAAGACCTATGTGAGGAGCTTAGAATCAAAAAGTACTTTTCTATACCTCATTAACCTGAACAAATGGATAGGTATAGGCTCTAAACCTTAAAAAAGAAACTTGATACCTCCAAATGAGCATGGGTCAATGAAGCTAAGATAGATGTTATAGGCAATTCGGACCACAAGCCAAATCTCAACTGGAAACACTTCATTCTCCATGGCTCATGGGGCCAAGACTATGAGCCTGGTGGAAGTTAGATTACCTTCTCCCTATCAATTGCAATTCAATGAAATATCCAACGACAAGTTGAGAGATGTAACCTCAATTTTCTCGACGAAATGAGTAATAAATCTCAGATGAAGCTGGCCACATATTAAACGAAGTGACCCATTACCACAATATAAAAGTTAAAAAGAGATCATTCTGATTAAATGACATATTGCTTAGGAGGGTCTTTCTTTCCTCAAGTGAACTAGGGGTAGGTACATTAGGTCCTAATTGGAAAGGCCCGTATCGTATCAAGGAAAAACTGTGACCTGGAACCTACAAAATAGAAGACCTATATAGAAAAACATACCCTCATCCATGGAAGATGGAAAACCTAACTAGTTGTATAACTGGAAGACGTTTTCTAGCCCATGTAAATATTTCTAAAGATTTCACACAGTGTGTTTTATTCAAAAGGCTCTCAAATCACATACCTACCATGATGAAGCTAAACAACATTGGAGAAGCCCCTACATTGCTAAACCATCAACCATGTGGGAAAGCATGGGCACTTTGGAATATATGATGGAATCTCCAACGGGATTAACTCAGTGATTTTTCAAAGAGTACATCATATGCCTTCCTTGGCGAAGCCGAACGTCATGGGAGAAGCTCTTACATGGATGAGCCATCCACTATGTGGAAAAGTGTGGGTACTTCAAAAAAGAGGATCGGGTCCCCAATGGGATTACCTCATTGATTTTTCAAAGCGTACATCACATGTCCCCAAGATAAAGCTGAACATCATGAGAAGCCCTTTACATGGATGAATTATCCACCATGTGGAGAAGCGTCGGTGGTTTGAAAAATAGGATTGAATCCTTAAAGGGATTACCTCATTAAATTTTTGAACATACATCATACACCTCCCATGATGAAACTAAATGTCCTAGGAGAAGCCCCTACATGGATGAACCATCCATCTATCTATGATGCAGAATGGATGCTTTGAAAAAGAGGATTGTATCCTGAATGGAATTACCTTATTATTTTTTCGAAGTGTACATCACATGTTTTCCATGACAAAGTTGAACATCGTGGGAGAAACTCTTATATGGATAAACCATCCACCATGTGGGGAAGAGTGGGCGCTTCGAAAAAGAGAATTCATCCCTAATGGGATTACCCTATTGATTTTTTAAAACATACATCACATACTTCCCATGATAAAGCTATACATCTTAGTATAAGTCCCTATATAAACGAACCATCCACCATATAATGAACCTTTAATAGATGAATCGAAACAAAGCTATGGAGCTTCGGATTACACAACCAAATAGATAGTAGACGAAGCAACAATGAAAAAACTAAAATAGTATAATAGAAGATTTTTTATTGATAAAGATCAACTTACATGGAAGAGCCTTAGCTATAGCATTAGAAGACTTTATCCTATACTAAGCATGAGGAGGGCTGCGAATCGGGAGCCTCAGTGGTAGGCACTTCAGCTATATGAGGTTTTTAGTTCAAAGCTTCATTTTCAAAAGTTTCATCTTGGTCAACTTTTGTACGATCTGCTTCCATAGGATAATGAGCTGGGGTTCGAGGCACTTCCTTTAAGAACTCTGCAATAAGTTTGGCGATATCAAATTCCAGATAAAGCTCTCCCATCCTATCTACTCCCTCAACATAGGCAAAATTTCACCAATACCTACTGAAGCACTAGTACTCCTCCATCAAATGGAAGTTAGCAATGTAATCCTTTATTGTCTCCTCACTTCCCTTTGTAGTATTAGCCTTGGCCTGCTTCACCTCCTTTATATAGGAGGATAGTTGAGTCTCCAAAAACCCAGTCGGGTCCCTGAAGTCGGTATTTTCCAAGTTGGCTTTATCTAAAGCCTCGGAAGCAAGCTTATGATGATTATTAGAAGTCTTTACTTTATTTGTCAAAGAAGCCACTTCACACTTGGACTCATAGACCTCCTTCTTCATATACTCAATTTTGGCTAAGTTAGAATCCAACTTAATCACCTATTCAACATCCTGGGTTTTAAGTATAATGTCACGAGCTCTCAGAATCATGATGTTACTAAGACCTTAAATTTAAAAATTCTACTTGGATTGTTCATAAAGAATGCTGAAATTAACTTGTACTAAAAGCATTAAGGCTTCAGAGAATCCGTTACAAAATTAAAGAAATTTTCTTTTGGAAAGTTCATATTTTTAGCGTGTATGACTTTTTGAAATAAATATCATTCAACAACTAAATAATATCCAAAATTTACAAAATTTAACTGTGAAAATAGGAAAACTATAGGTTAAAATTTCATATACAAAGTCAATCGATACATTGGTCAAAATTGTTTTCAAAACCATATCTATTTGTTCTTGGGTACATTCTGGCAATTCTAGTGAAAACATACATAACTTGAGTTTTACACAACCAAAATTTGTTATTCCAAATCCAAGAGATAGATAACTCAAATGGATATCTTTTCCAATTAGAATCACCTCAAAATTCTAAGTATTTTGGTCTGGGTAAATTTTTAAACTTAAGACAGAAACTGAACATATCTAAATCCTAGTGTTGCAAATCAAATGAACTAAATAAACCACCACAAAATTATTCTATCAGCCATGAAACAATTTCGTCAACAATTCAGCCTTGAAGCTTTCAAAAAATACTAATTTTAAAATATTTCAAATTTAAATAATTATTCAAACAAAACATGACTCAATTGATGTCCTTTGGTGTTCACATCAAGACACTACCGCTCTCCTCCTCTCTACCATTGGTCACCTTAATTTGAAATTGTTAGGGGGTTGAATCTTTCATAGAAACACTCAATAGACTCATACACATGTTAAATCCGAACATATCATACTTTAAACATATATTCATGTCATTCAACTTTAATATATAACATATCAATGATCAGACGACATACCAACTTTTGGTGCATTGTTATGCCACCAAGTTCATATTTTTGGTGCACTACTATGCCACTAGCTCATATTTAAACTCATAAAGAGCCATGTATAACATAAAATCACATTTATACATGCTGAAATTTAACATGACTGGAATAAATGAGGTTTGAATGTCCCCCTTTTCAATATAAAGCTTCGAGCATCATTTTTTTTATTTGGATTTTTTTACTCAAGAAAACGAGGTTTCCAAAAAACAGAAATGGTTGGAGAATTTTTTAATTTGGAGAGTTCAGAAATTTTTACAAAAGTAAACCCATGAAAATGAAAAGTATTACCTTTTATTGACAATGCCTGTTCACGAAATATTTTCTTTCGATTTAAATCACCGCATGTGTACTATTCATCAACAAGTAATAAAGTGGATTTTTAGAGTCTGAATATCGTCCCACAGAGAGTGAGTAGTTCAATTGTATTTATCTCGGCCTTAACCGAATCTAAATGATCAATTATGAGTTTTTATCCTAAGAAATCCTAAATCTAAGCTGGAGTACCAATATTATGAATTGGTTGGTATGCTATGCAAAACAATGTTTAATTTAACTAAAATGCAGTTTGAAAACTGGGACTCAGGTTAAATGTATTCAATGAATGCGAGATATATTAGGATCACGAATTCCCAAGTAGTGTTCAATTTAACTTTAATTCCACACTTTGACAACACGATGACATTTTGAAGAATTAATACTTTTAAATTTATCCAACACTCTCTCTCGAGATGAATTGAACATATTCTCATACACCACCAGCCTATAGCCCTATGACAGATGCAAATATACGAGAATGCATCTAGTCTTGTGAGTACTTAGAGATTCATGCAAAGCATAGGGGTATATTTTTATCCCCTATCAGACCCTATAATGATTTATACCCTGTTGAACTTATTCATCTTCTTTCGAATAGATGAAACAAACCACCAAAACTCACACAATTACGGGCCCATAACCATGGAAGCAATTAAATGCATATAAATCATTCAAACAATCAATACATGCTTTAATGTTAAAACACGGAACAAAGGATTAAATATCATATTACAAGGTTCATCGATCTCCTAGTATAGATTTTTTATACCCTAACATGATGGGAAGAAGAACACAACATAAAAATCAAGAAAAGACATCACTCTATTGAAATTCTTGAAGTGAGGCCTTGAATCTTGGATTGAATCTTCTTGATCTTCCTTCTTCTTTCTCTTCAAATCCTCCCAAAATAATGTATAATGCATGGTCTCTATTTTTAGATGTCCCTAGGGCTTTAAAAGACTCCCCAAGATTTGTTTCCATAAGAATTTCATTCAGAAAAGGAAACTAGATTTTTTCGCCGCGATTGGCTTGGGCTGTCGCCTAGGCAAAACTCGGGCAGTCCTCAGGCCAAGAATTTCTTCTCGATAATTAAAAAATCATGTTGGGCGATCGCTCGGTATTTATGCCTGGGTTGTCGTCCAAGCAAAATTTCTTCCATATGTTGCATTTTAGCCCCCGAAGTCGATTTTTTATTCTTTCAAGTCCTTTCTCTTGCATTTTCAACCCTTTACTTTTAATTTCATCCAATTGAACCTGCAACATCTTTAATCTTCATTTCATGATTCGAATCAACTATTGAAATGTTGCAACTTAGTCCTCATACTTTGAATTTTCTTCCTTTTTGGTTCTTTTTCGTTTCTTTTCTCTTGAATTCCACTACATTCATCAATATAATCCTACAAAACATAATTACATAGAATTAAGAAATAATTCAAACTCTTTGATCATAATTAAGTCATGTTTGTGAACTAAAATAAGTGTGTAAAAATACACTTATCAAACCCCCCAAACTTGAACTGTTGTTTGTTCTCAAACAAGATAATGGCACAATACTAAGCAAACATGGCTTAATAACTTGCCGTGTCTCAGGATTGGACAAGCATTTGACTTCAAAAAAAAATTTGATTAGTGCAAGAATGAAATCAACCTTTACCTGTTAATTGCATACCCGACGTGCGTGTGTGAAATCATGCTAACATATTTAGTTCACGATGGGGTTAGTCCTGACCCAAAGTGGTCAAATATGTCCTTACTTCGGTCGAGAGGTACACAACCCTCCAAACTTATTCTTTTCACTCAGTTATCTCAGGGTTGTGTTTTAAAGTTAGGATTTTAGGTAACTGCAGTCCTTACCCTCTCTTAGTTTGGATAGATCTCACTATCACAAGTTCACATGTCAACAAATGAAGGCTCTCCGAATTTGATTGCTTCAACACTTAAGATTAAACTAAGTTTCTAGGCTTGTCTCAAAGGTATAGTTTCTTCAACCAAATGTCCAAAGGCCTCTTGATGTTATCGTGTCTTTTCTCACTTATTTTCTGATAATTAATTTTTTCACGTCATCTTCTCATTTGCTTTCTATATAACCCTTACAACAAGCTTTAGGCCGATTACTTCCAAACCAGTTAGCTTTAGGGCATCAGGTTTTAAACCCTTGCAGACTTTTTCACTCGAGTTATAAAGGCTTGATCAGATGACTTTTTATTCACCTCATCCTCTCTTGCTTTCTATATGACCCATGTAATGAACTTTGGGCCAATGACTCCCAAGTCAGTTAGCTTTAGGGGCTTACTTCCTCGAATCATAAAAGCATGAAAAAAAGTGTCCTATTTTCAAAAGTTAGATTTATGCCCTTTATTATTTTTCTAGACATTTGGCCTCCAAAACCAACCCCCAATTTAAGATTTTTACCTAATTTTCATCTCACTGGTCTAGGCAATCCACACAATAGAATTCATGCACGGAGCCCCCATTTATCTCAATGCTTTTCTATGATGGCTCAACCATCTCCAAATCGTCTTAAGGTGGTTTACTATTTGATTTAATAGAGGGTTATCATTCTTCTCCTACTTTAAGTTCAAAACCCCAACCACTAACCTAACATATCGAGCATGAGTGGCGTGCATAAAGAATGTCAAGTATTACATCAATAAGTATTAGTTAATCTATTCAGCACCATATCTACAGTTTGTAATTTATACCAATCCAATAATGACATCATAGTTGGCAAGGCTATCAAGACTACACAAGCATGCAAGAATGCAAATACAGTAAACTGAATAAAATATAAAGAATTTTTCTTAACACTCATCAAACACATAATATGCAGTCATGAAAGATAGATATTGATGAATATAGGCAAAATGATGAAAAGATGTTCGTGTCCAAGATTATGTCACTCATCCCCAAAATTAGATAATACATTGTCCTCAATGTGAAGATAAAATGAAAATATAAACAAACATAATTGAAGGACAATAATAAACTAAAAGTGCAAGATGGGATACGAGTACTTCCCTGATCTATATGGAGGTAGTGAATGAAAACTAGGAGCCACAGTGTTTCTCCTTTCCCTGTGACATTCTTCTTGGCGGTATCCTATAAAAGTGCAAAGTATAGGTATTAGTTCACATGGTGTAAACAGATGCAACTGAGGCAACAAATAACTGACATAGTGCACAAATCTTCCAAACTTGCTTCAAAGTGCATGTATAGATTTTTGGTGTGTAGAATGCATAATTTATGTCTCAACTTAGGGTTCATATCACAAAAATGTGAATCACCAACGAAACTTCACTCAAAACATGCACTTTGTTCAATTTGACACATGACTGACTAAAATAGGACTTCAACCTCATGACTCGTGCTCAGTGCATTGAGACTCGTGTGGACCATGCCTAGACTCCATGTGATATGGATGTATGATTGATGACCTAAAACTATTGATAATGATAAAAAAATGAAAAGTTCCTAAACTATTGCAAAATGAAGTAAATGAAAGGATGGAAACGTTGGGTTGCCTCCCAACCTGTGCTATTTTATAGTCGATAGCTCAACTTTTAGCATAGGTGTGTTATGGCACTTTAAATATAGCTTGGGAGGTAGTTTGTTCAATATGGTCTTGTTCCACATTGCAGTTGTCCTCCACACTTCAAACCTGTCCTTTTTCAAGTGGTGTGACTCTCTTTCATCATCCTTTTGAGACTACACGATGTATACCTCAATCTCCTTTGAGTCAGTGAGAGTGGATTGAGGGTGCATAATATCGGCCTCCTGAATGTCTGGCGATTTCTTCAACTTGTAATTGTAGGGGATTCCTATGTCAATCACATCAATCTGAAAACAGGTGTCTGGCTCGGTGGGATATTTCATTGCTTTGAAAACATTAAAAGAGGCTTGCTCCTTCCCCAGTCTCAAAGTTAATTGTCCTGGTTGCACATCTATGAGAGCTCTTGCAGTTGCCAAAAATGGTCGCCCCAATATGATAGGCACATCCTTTCTTCTTCCATGTCCAGAAATAAGAAGTCCGCTGGGAATATAAGTTTATCCACTTTGACCAATACATCTTTGATAATCCCCCGTGGATGTGTAAGTGATCGATGGCCAGCTGTAGAGTTATTATAGTTGCTTTAGGCTCTCCCAATCCTAGTTTCCTGAAAATAGAGAATGGCATCAATTTAATACTCGTGCCAAGATCGCATAATGCTTTATTAAAATAAAAATCACCAATTGTGCAAGGGACAGTGAAACTCCCTAGATCTTTCAGTTTTGGTGGGAGCTTTTTCTGAATCCTGGCACTGCACTCTTCGATTATCATTACTGTCTCATGATCCTCCAGCTTGTATTTATTTGATAATATATCCTTCAGAAACTTTGCATAGCTGGGCATCTGAAATAGTGTATCGGCGAACGGGATGTTGATGTAGAGCTTTTTGAAGATTTTGAGGAACTTCTTATATTACTGATCCATCCTGTGCTTCCTCAACCTTTGGGAAAATGGAATGGGTGGCTCAAGGGGTTAACTGGAATGGTGGCCTTACCCCGTGAAGTCTCTGAATTCTCATTTGGTGTGGATTCACGTGCCCGTTCTTCTTGCTGTACAATCTCTTCTTCTATAGATAGTGTTGTCTCATTGTTAACACTCGGCCTCTCAACGTGTCTTTAAGGTAGTTGCATCCCACTTTGAGTGTGATCGCTTGGACAGGCTCCCTGAGATTCGACTCGGTATTACTTTGTAATGTATTTGGTACCCTTTTCATCATAGCGAGTACCATCTATCCCATTTGCGTCTCCAAGTTTTTAATTGCAGCAATCTGATTTTGGAGAGTAGTTTCAGTTTTCCTTATGAATTGGTTATTTGCTTCTATGTATTTTTCAATCTTTTCCATGAACTATGCAAACATCTCTTCCAATTGAAGTATCTTCTCCTGCTGAAATTGCCTCTGGGATCTATTCTAATTTTGGGTACGACCACATGAGAGATTTGGATGTTCTTTCCAACTGGGATTGTCAGTGTCTGAATTTTGATAATTTTGTTGATGTTGACCCCATTGTGCATACTCTATTTGTTCCATTCTCTATGACAGAATTGGGCATTCTATCGTACTATGATTCACTCCATATTCTTCACAATTTAGTTTTCATACATATGTTGCAATCGCGGACTGTGATATGCTTTCCACCTTGTGAAATAGTGAGTCAATTTTTGCTGATAAGGCTGAATATGCATGTAACTCATAGACACCCGGAGGCTTTTTTTGAATCACCCGCTCAGAGGACCACATGGCTGTAGCCATTCTCTCAAACAATTCCAGTGCTACATCAATTGTTCATATGGAAATTGAGCCATCTGATGATGAGTCTACCATACTTTTGAAGTATGACAGTAACCCTGTATAGAAGAATCGAATTTGGGTCTTTTTGTCAAACCCATGTTGAGGGTACTTCCGGAGCATGTTTTTGAATATATTCCAGGCTTCGTCAAATGATTCAGATTCTCCTTGATTGAGTATTGATATCTCATGTCTCAATTTCACTATCTTTGCTGGTGAAAAAAACTTCGTGCAGAATTTATGAGCCAGCTCGTTCCAAGTAGTGATGCTTGCAATAGGAAGTGAATCCAACCATTCAAGTGCCTTATCCCGTAGTGTATGTGGAAACAACCTTAGCCTAATAGCATCATCAAAAATTCCTTGATACCTGAAGTGTTGACACATCTCCAAGAATCGAGATATGTGTGTATGTAGATTTTCTTCGGCTCTGCCATAAAATTGGTGTCCTTTCTGGAATAGCTCTATTACATTAGTCTTCAATTGAAAATTAGGCTACCCAAACGATGGAAACACTATGCTGGACTAGCTTTGAATTACTTGAAGAGTCAAGAAATTTCCCAAAATCTCATTTCCTTCATTTACTACCTCTCCTTCATTGGCTGGGATAACATGGTTGTTAGGTTCGTTTGCCATTTGCAACTGTGCTTCTCTGTCTCTCTTTGCAGTCGGTGAAAAGTGCGCTCAATTTCAAGATCAGTTGGAATCAATTTTCCTCCAGTCGATCTTAGCATGCAAATCTAAAAGAAAAATAAGAGTAGCACTTAGACACTAAAGAGATAGATCAAATTCAAAAACAAAACAAAGACAAAATAAACAAAAAGAGAAACTAAAATTCAAGTTCAAATTAGTGCCCAGAAAAATAAAATAAAAAAAATACTCAATCCCCGGCAATGGCGCCAAAAACTTGTTCATGAAATATTTTCTTTCGATTTAAATAACCACAAGTGTACGGTTCATTAACAAGTAATAAAGTGGATTTTTAGAGTCCGAATATCGTCCACAGCGAGTGAGTAATTCAATTGTATTTATCTCGGCCTTAACCGAATCTAAATGATCAATTATGAGTTTTTATCCTAGGAAATCCTCAATCTAAGCTAGAGTACCAATATTATGAATTGGTTGGTTATGCAAAACAACGTTTAATTTAACTAAAATGTAGTTTGATAATTGGGACTCGGGTTAAATGTGTTCAATGAATGTGAGATATACTAGAATCACGAATTCCCAAGTAATGTTCAATTTAACCTTAATTCCACACTTTGACAACACGATGACATTTTGAAGAATCAATACACCTAAATCTATCCAACACTCTCACTTGAGATGAATTGAACCTATTCTCATACACCACCAACCTATATCTCTATGATGGATGTAAATATACGAGAATGCGTGTAGTTTTGTGAGTACTTAGAGATTTACGCAAAGTATAGGATATATTTCTATCCCCCATCCGACCCTACGATGATTTATACATTATCAAATTCATTCCTCTTCTTTCGAATAGATGAAACAAATCACCAAAACTACACAATTATGGGGCCCATAATCATGGAAGCAATTAAATGCATATAAATCATTCAAACAATCAATACGTATTTCAATGTCAAAATACGAAACAAAGAATTAAATATTACATTACAAGGTTCATCGATCTCCTAGTATATATTTTTCTAGCCTAACATGATGGGAAGAAGAACACAACAATAAAAATCAAGAAAAGACATCACCTTATTGAAATTCTTGAAGTGAGACCTTGATTTTGGATTGAATCTTCTCGTTCTTCCTTCTTCTTTCTCTTCAAATCCTACCAAAATAATGTATAATGCGTGGTCTCTATTTTTGGACGTCTCTAGGGCTTTAAAAGACTCTCCAAGATTTGTTTCCATAAGAATTCCATTCAGAAAAGGAAATCATATTTTCTCGCCACGATTGGCTTGGGCTGTCACCCAGGCAAAACTCGGGCAGTCGCTTAGGCCAAGAATTTCTTATCGGTAATTAAAAAATCATGTTGGGCGATCGCCCGATATTTATAACTGGGCAGTCGCCCAGGCAAGATTTCTTCCATATGTTGTATTTTAGCCCCCGAAGTCGATTTTTGATTCTTTTAAGTCCTTTCTCTTTCATTTTCAACTCTTTTACTTTTAATTGCATCCAATTGAACCCGCAATATCTTTAATCTTCATTTTGTGTCCGAATAAACTATTGAAATGTTGCAACTTAGTCCTCATCATTTGGATTTTATTCCTTTTTGGTTCTTTTTCATTTCTTTTCTCTTGAATTCCACCACATTCATCAATGTAGTCCTACAAAACATAATTACATAGAATTAAGCCATAATTCAAACTCTTTGATCATAATTAAGTCATGTTTTTTGAACTAAATAAGTGTGTAAAAACACACATATCAATGCCATTGAAGGTCAGCTGTTGGATCTTGCTTCACTTCATCCCAGATATCCATTTAATCAGAAATTTGAACCGTTGAATTAAAATGAGCCTCAACATCAATGTCCGAGTTTGATGAGCATACTAAATGCACTAATCCTTACGTTGGCCTAAAAATTTGGACATGCACCATCATTGCACATCAAATATAATGGCTGGTATGTGTATCGAAAGTTGAACAGCTCTAGTCGTCTTTTCTTGGTAACGTACAAAACATCAAACCATTGCTATGATTACATCTATCCAATTTAAGGAAAGAGCTTTAGCAGGTCAACACTTCGCTAATTCAACTCACAAATCAAATTTTACTACTTCCAATCTAAACAAGGAGCTTCAGCAATTAGCACTCCTCTAATTATGATCACAAACAAATTTCATCTATTTCATCTACTTCTAATTTAAATAAGGAGCTTTAGCAGTTCAACACTTCGCTGCTTTAGCTTACAAATCAAATTTAAGCTACTTCTAATTTAAACAATGAATTTCAACAGCTCAGTACTTTTTGCTTTAGCTTACAAGTCAAATTTTGGCTACTTCTTATTCAAATGAAGAGTTTTAGTAGTTCAACACTTTGCTGCTTCAGCTAGCAAATCAAATGTCAGCTACTTCCAATTTAAATGAGGAGTTTCAGTAGTTTAGCACTCATTGAGAACAAGACAGCATGTGAGGACTAGGTTACTATTTCAAAATTTAACTACGATATCAATATCTATACTTAGATTTGGGGGACAAAAACATGACCATTGCAAGAAAATATTCGCCTCAACAAGGACACAATGTACAAAAAATAAGTCCATGCATAATATGAATAATCATAATAGACTTTGGGGACTATTGTTTCACCTCTTTGCCAAAGCCCCTATATGGCCTCTCCAATGAGGCCCCATGAGGAGCCTACGAAGCATCCTGTGAGAAGCAAGACGAGGCTTCTCTCTGACGTGGCAAACTAAAAAATTGAAACTCTACCAACGAAGCACTGTAGCAAAAGGTTTTATCCGAAGATCATTCGTGACCCACTTCCATTGAAGATCTCCTAATTAATAGAATCTTATTTGAATGATTTATGCGACCCCTATAATAAATAGGATAGCTATGACCCTTTGAATACCTACAGATGAATGAAATCATAATCAAATCAAATAATATAATGGTGAATGAAGTGTCGATCTCATGAGGACTATGCGTTTAATCGAGTTAAAGCTATTAATATCCTTAATCGAATAACAATACAGAATTCTAGTAAGTCAATGTCTAATTTATCAAATAACTTGAAACCAAGCAAATTTGTATCAAATTTGTAAGATGTATTGCCAAGATGAAGAATCCCCTTTGTCAATCTACTTTTAATTCCACAATTTAAATTAACAATTTGAAAGGAATTTGGTTGGTTAATGTTCATATTTTAATTTAAAGCTTCTCTCGATAGAAATTAAATCTAATCTTACATGTGCCTTTCCTACATCTCTATGAAAGATATTACATATAAGAAAACATTAAATAAGCTAAAACATCTATAGATACCATGTGAAGCATGCAGATATATCTTTATTCTCTATCAAACCTCACAATGTTTCATCACTATGTGCTATTGATCATATATCTCTGTCGATGATAATAGAACCCACAAACAATTTAACTAAGTAGCCAAATAATTGAAAAGCAATTTAAACCATGATAAACATCCAATCATCCAAAAAAATTAAAGAAAAATCAATTATTTATACCAAAAATCTCATAACAAGAGTTCATCTCATCCTAGCAACGTGAAAATCTAATGAGCATAATAAAATTACAAGAAATCTCTCTAAATTTGATAAACACCACCCGAAAATCAAATAATTGACAAAAACAATGAATTCTTGATAGCTCGAGTCTTTCCTCCCAATGCTTGTGCAAATTTTCTGGTATGAAGTCTCATTAATGATTTCTTGCAATTCCTTGGTTGAATTCCATCACAACTTTGATATTTTCTCTCTTCTTCAATATGATTTTCTCAAAATCTTTTAGTACTTGAGGTATTTTGTAGCATGAAAGAATCTCCCCATGTGCATGGGACGTTCCGGTTTTTATATGGCTCGAATTTAGGTATAAGATATCGCTCAAAACCTTGCCAAATTGAGTTTTAATCATACAAGAAAACCTGAGATTCAACTGAAATCTTGCTCTATGCTATTGCATAGTACATTGGGATGCAACTGTATAGTTTACTTGTTGAACTCCAAATTCCTGACTCTATGTGCGGATGTAACCGCATGGATTTTAAACTATGCAACCATATAGTTATTATTTTTCTGTTGGACAGTCTTTAGTATTTTTGTTATATTTTTCTCTCTCGATATTCGATTGAAATGATTCGATGTGCATCGGAAAGATAACTCAAAGGGGTAAAATTCTTCTAGAGATATCATTTTTCCAATTCGGACATTTGCTATGCCCAAAATGGGCCTCAAATGGAGACTAAAAATCTAAAGCAAATCCAAGTTCGGAGAGTAAAGTACAAATACTCAAAAATTGTGACATACTTCGAATCAATAATTGGAGATTGATAGAATCAATTGGATGCAATAAGAAGTCATGAAATATAATCGAAATATTTTTACAAATAAATTTTTAACTGTAAAAGGCGTATTCCAGATTTTCAATTAGAGTTTGAGACCCATTTTTGGAATAGTAAACTTTTGAACTAGAAAATTTATACTTCTAGAAGAATTGTGGCCCTTTACAGCAGTTTTTCAATACATTTTGAATCACCTCAATCGGTTATTGAAAGAGAAAGTTATAATCAAAATACTGAAGCCTATGTAGAAACGAAATCATGCTCGCGAAGACAACTTACCTTATTTGATTGAAACTCCTTTGGAAAGTAAGTTGAACATGAATCTTAATCTAATTTCATCATATAAAATACATGACATGGGCAGCCATTGAAGGAGCTCTCTCTCACTTCTTAAATTAGATCCATATCATAAAATCATTTAAGAACATGGGACAAATTCAATATAAGTTGGAGAGGAGAACAAATCTAGCGAGGGATTGAATCAAGAAGCATTAAGAACGTGAAGAATCAAATCTCAAGGTTGATAATGAAGAACAAAAATTGGATCGTGACATCTTTTTCTTTTATTTATGAATTTCAGGTGATGTTCTTCCATTTTTCTTTTTATTTTATCATTAGAAACGTGTTTAACTAGATTTTTATTGTATTAGTTGATTGATGAAACCTTTCCATCATTTATTTTAATTTAAGACGATTAATTTAGTATTTTTTTTTTATTTTCTTGATTAGTTTTGCAAACAAATCACTCTTTTGATGTTTCGCGCACTTGAATTTAGAAAAAGTTATTGAACTAAGCATTAAATATTATTCGTTGTGAAAACGACAAAATTGAAACTCACTATTTCTATTAATTGTACAATAATTTTCCGTACGCTTACGAGTTTCAACGTAACAGCTCCAATGGCACTTAAAAAACGATTGTAAAAATTGCGTTTGAGAGTTGCATCCGTTGATTTCATTGGGAAGTGGTCATGATTAAATGCATCAAGAAGTCAATGAATTTGCAACTTTACGTTAATTATGAAAATTGACTTACAATTATTTTTTTTTTAACTAATTTATTTAATTATAGTTGACAACCGGATTTCAGTTGCATGCTATGGCGCTATACCCTTTGTCTTTATCGAGTTGGTGTCGAAATTTATTACATTAATACTCGTAGTAGTAAACAAAGTCGGAGAGAAGAGTTGAACAAAAATTAAAAAAAAAGGGATTAGACTCGAAAGCAGAAAAAGGAGGAGAAATCTTCAAAAGCTTGCACATTAAGCAAATAATTCTGCACATTAATCTTCAAATACTAATAATATAAAAGCAATTGAACTTTTATTTTTCGCACCTTTTTTTTTAAAGAAATCAGACAATAGACTGCACAACCCTGCTTCTTGAAGTAAACTCTCCTTGTTTTATCATATAATATGCATATGTAAATGTAAACGTGTTCCTGTGTTTGTTGCTTCACGCACACTCTTGTCTCTCCACACACACACACAAACCAGTTGAAAAATGAAAATCTTATAGCTTCTTTATCATCTGACCAGGATTAAATTATTCCTTCTCAAAATTTGGTTTTTTACCCCCTTATAAATTCCTGTATTTTGTTACCTCAAATCTCAAGCATTAAGTCTTTTTGTACTATTGTTTTGAGTGAAAGAGATCTTAATTTGGGGTGGATTTTTTGTATCTACGTTCATCATGAGTGTGTGTTGTGATCTTCAAGTAGATGTGAACGGGGAACAAGTTTTCCTGGTGAATAAGGTAAAGATTGCCTTTGCTTGGCTTCTTTGTTCTTCTGTTTTGTCTTTGTGATGGAACCCCATTAATGAAATCTGTTTTATTTGGGTTTGTCTGAATGTTACTTTTCGTTCTTACAGAGCATAATTTGGCTTGAATTTAACATTTGTTATGTCCAAATTGTACTCTTCATAGTAGTAATTTACAACAAATATAAATCAGTAATCTTTAACTCATTTATTCGGAAATAGCTTTAAAAAAAATAAATAAATAAATAAATAAAAGTGCTTCTTATAGTTGCTATTTGACTCCAAATGTTCTTGAAAAAGTCGAGGAATTTCGAATTGTCTGTTGACAATGACAAAAGTCTAGGGAAATTTTTATATGGGTTCTTAGGAAAGTTTATCATCCAACAAATTATTGTTATCATTTATCTTTAAGTTTTTAGCTGTAATGATAGAATATAGAGTTTGTTCTATTTTATGTGGGTTAATGTTTGCCTACCCACATTAACTTGTCACCATTTTGACAAAGAAATCACTTATTTTGTATTTTATGAGCCTACTCTCATTTATTGTTGCATTTATGGAGATTTGATGTTCATAACTTTTCTTTAGTTTCTTCCACATCTTTCCAATGACGAAAATGATTGATCTACTTTTAATTGCCACTGTTCTTTCCCTTGTCTGCTGGGATTGTTAGCATACCTATTTCTTGATTCCCTTTCAAACAATTTATTATGTATAACGACCTTTCGTTGTTCTTTTTACGCACGTTGTGTCTACCCCCCTGTTATAGCCAATTCTGGGAGTGGATTTGTTTGCATTGATAGCTTTCATTGGTAAGGTAGGATTGCTTCCATAATTGTTATTCCATAACCTCTGCAGTTTGATTATGATTCATGTTTTGGGGTTGTAAACAATTTTCATTTATGTATCCGTTTGATATTTACATGTTTTGCATACCAGCTTCTACTTGTTCTCTCTGTGACACTGCAAAATGCTATTCTTATCCAATTCTGATTTTTAAACAAATCGTTGCAGCAAGTTATATCTTATTATTCGGGAAGAATAAGCAAATTGTTCAGTAAATCGAACAGGGCAACACGAAATCTGAAGGTTATATTACACAAGTTTCCTGGAGGAGCAGAGACTTTTGAGCTCTTGACCAGGTTCTGCTACAAGAAGGGCAAAATTCACATAAATCCCATTAGCGTTTGCAACCTACATTGTGCTGCACATTTCATGGAAATGAGTAAATCTTTCTCAGGAACTCAAAATCTGATTGAGCAAACTGAGAAGTTACTTGAAGGCATGAAGTTTTGGACATGGTCTGAACTTCTTGTGGCCCTAAAACAATGCCAAGATTTACTCCTTGTTGAAAAATCTTCAGGGATACTTGAAAAGTGCTTGGATTCTCTAATTGAAAGGCTTTCCTCCTGTGAAGTGAGTCCTTGTCCATCCACCTCCTCTACAGATAGTTCTGAATTTTTGTCGTCATGTGACACGGGAAATACAGAGCGCATGAAGAACAGTTTAACATGGTGGTTTGAAGATCTTGGAGCATTTGACGTCAACCTGATTGAAATGCTAGTGAAGATGATGGTATTGAAGAATTTTAACCCTAGTATCATTAGTAGGTTCCTCTTTTACTATCAAAAATCCAGATTTGCTTCTGCCACTTCAGACGAGAAAATTAAGATTGTTGAAACAGTTGTGGAGATGCTATATCCTTTGAATTTGAGCACTTTGTCGTACAAGAGTTTATTTGGGATTCTTCGAGTTGCTTTAAATTTAAACATAAGCAAATGCTGCAGGAACAAGTTAGAGAGCTTGATTGGTTCTCTATTAGATCAAGCAACATTAGATAATTTGCTCATTCCATCCCCAGCCGAGAGAACTTACCTGTATGATGTGGATTTAGTTCTTAGATTTTTGAAATATTTTCTTGGCAAAGGAGCTTTTTGTTTGCCAATGAGTCGGCTAAAGAAAGTTGCAAACTTGATCGATTTATATATAGCTGAAGTTGCCCCAGATCCTAACCTAAAACCGGAGAAGTTTTTGGCCTTAACCATGGCCCTGCCTAACTCTGCACGGGACTCTTATGACAGAGTTTACCATGCAGTGGATTTGTATTTGGAGGTAAGTAAACTCCTTTTTATGCCTCATGATGTGCTATCTATTGCCATTTAGCCGGAGCACGATGCAATATATCACTTTTCTATGCCGTTTCTGGTGTTCTGTTCTTACATTGGATAACTATTATGATGTTTGCAGGTTCATTCAGGGCTGTCTGAAGTAGATAAAATGAGAGTCTGTAGTGGAATAAATTACGAGAAGCTCTCATCGGAAGTCGCTAACCACATCGCTCAAAATATCAAAATCCCTCCAAAATTAGCTGCCGAAGCCCTCGTCTCCCAGCACTGCAAACTTAAAAGCTTGCTCGAAGACACAGACCAGCCAAAACCTGTCATGGACTCTACTTGTAGTTTCGTCGAAAGGGAATGCAGGCGAAAGAAGAACAAAACCCATGAACAAATCGTGCTCTATGCAAGGAAGCTCAATCTTTCCGACGAGAACAAGAAGCTAAAAGTGCATTTGCAAGGTATGCAATGGAGAGTGCTGGAATTGGAAAAGGTTTGCAAGAAAATGCATACTCAGATGACAAAAATGATGAAATCAAGATTGCCAAACAACACTACTCCTAAATCTATACCTAGGCTTTGCTCATAATTATAAATCTTATTGAATTGTAAATTATTTAATCTTTTTTACCACCATTTTCACATTAAATGTACATATCTATCTTAAGGAATATTGTTCTTTTGTAATTGCAGCAAATTTTGAAGCTTTTTTAAAAGTCTATGTTATATTCAAGCAGAAACTGTTTATTCTCTGTAACATGCCTTGGGATTAATGGTGCAGTAAGGTTAAGTCCCTTTCCATATCATTTTCAAGTGGAAACAATCCACGACAAATTGTCTGTGGAATTATTTTATACTCATCGGAGCAAACCTACTTCAAATTGGTCCCTCGTGTTTCTTCATGTACATGCACACATTTACAAAATAGGATAAGATAAAGAAGGCTAAGGTTGAAAATGCATCGTACATTCTAAGCATTTGTTTGTCAACTATTCTACCACATTATTTTTTCTCTAGTTCTCATTTTCAATTACACATTCCTTATTAAAATAATATACACATAAATAAAATAAAAAATCTTCTTTTTTAACCACACATTTCAACATCAATCATTATTTCATAATACACCTTTTGAAATTAAAGGGGCACAAATAGGCCCTAATTGTGGTCGAATTTGAAGAAAAAAATATTTACGTTTTAGTAATGTCCAAATGGATGAGTCAGTCCAGGCAACCCACTTGAATGCAAACCTAAATTCAAGCGCGTAGCTAGCCTTAACCTGCTTGTCTAAATGTTTGTTTGTGAGAGATTTTTTAAAACGAAGAATGATTTTTATCTATTTATTTATTTATTATTTTTATTTTTATTTTTTTGAGTTTGTGGAATAAGTAGTATGAGAAAGTTATGAATCTACGTACAAAATTATTTTATTGGGCGAATGTAATTCAAAATAAATTTAAGAAAAATCATTTCCATATAAATTGTGCTAAACAAACCTTTAAAATGTGATCAAAGCGTAGCTCGAACTGTCGTCCAAATCTAAGAACTAGAATAGCACAACCCACTAATATTGTGGGATGAATTGGTCAAATTCATTGTATTTTTTTTTTTTTTCCAAAAAGTTAATAAGATTAAAATTATGCTAATTTTGAACAAATTCTATTGTCAATGATGCTATTCCCCCATTAAATTGTTAGTGAAAATTTAAAAAATAACTTCTAAGTGGAAATTACTATTAATTAATAGTAGAGATATTAAATTAAGCATGTTTTAAATAGTTAAATTATATTAACAACAATTTTAAAAGAATTACAGTGTAAATGATACTCGAAAATATATTTTAATCCAATGTAAAAGTCTAATATGAAAAATATTTATAGTGTGAAAAGTTAGTGTATGAAAGTATCGGTTGAGTTAATGGGTTAGACAATCAAGCTTCACATAATCGTTCAGTATGACAGACTACCATGTGAGTAGAGTTGATTTCAGTTTGGAATTTTAGCGTGGCCCAATTAATTTTGACACCAATGCACAGGATATCAATAACTACAATGAACTAAATTATCGATTATAATTGTAACATAATTTATAGAGTATAAGATTGAATAGTTTCTTAACAAAATTTCTACTTATTTCTTTTAAAAGAAAAGGCAATTAGGAAATGTGATTTGTTCATCCAATCCCAATTGAATTGAATGGTTTAATTTGATTTAACTATTTCAATCAAATAAATATTTTTTATTCGATTTTCATACTACAGATAGAATTTTGTAATTAGTGACTTGTAATAATAAACTTTCAACTCTTTTCGATTCAAAATTTAAGTCAAAATCGACAATTAATTTTAACGATATATTTTATAATATCTATAACTTTTTAATCACACACTTTATTAACTTTTATCAAAATCTAATAAAAATGTGATTTTTTTTTTCTAAACCAAATAGGGTTAAATATGTTTGGGGGAGGAATATTGCTTGAAATTATGCCATATATTTACCAAGTGTGATGATGCCGTCATCTTGTTGTACAAATAGAAAAAATTTTCTTTTTTTTTTTCCGATCCTACTCTATCGTTTTATGTTTTTTTACCTTTTACTTTCATTATTAAATTTTATGATTCAATTCCATGTGGTTCCTATAGTAAACAACAAAATTTCCAAAAGTAATTGATTGCCGAAAAGGAGCATTTGTCTTTTTCCAGTTGTTGAAATTCGTCAAAAATTACATGGTTGTATCCGGTTATACCCTAGAAGTGCTTGCAAATGCCCAAATTTAAGGCTTTCGATTGGTTGATTAGGTCGGCCAAACAAATCATCATAAGGTTAAGGTTGTAACTGTGACCTAGGTCATGATTACTTGTAACCTAGATTATCATCTCATTTCTAATTCGTTGAAAATGAGGTGCTGACGTCATGGGTTGGAGCGATCATCTAGGTGGTGATGACATCACTTAGAAGACGTGTTCATAATTGTAATTATGAAGTTTTTAGATTACGATGACTATAGGTTGAGTTAACCTGTCATGAGCCAAATTGATCTTGAGATCTCTTAGTCCATCTTTTTTGACGTGATTATTGAATCTTCATAAAACTCTCCTTAAATTAAGGTGGGTCCAAGCTGGTTTGTTAGTTTTGAACGCCAACAAATGTCCTCCAAGGTCTGAATGCTTACTTCATTAAAGTTTGGAGCTTTGTTTTCTAATTCCGAGTGACGAGGTGTCATGGCTTCATTAATTTGGCAAGCGTTTAATGGATGTGCCTTTCAAAGTGGCTTATGGGGGAAGCTTCCATTTAATGAATCTTAACTGCTCATTTTCCCTCAATATTATAATTTATAGTAAGCACGTGCTTTGCAAGTTTTATGCATCAAATGATGATATACATAATGTTTCTGAAGTACTAAACATTGGCAATAAATGTCTACGCTGGTTCAAATCCAACTTGGCCCAATAATTTGCCCTAGAAGGTAATTTTAATATGACCTATTTTCCCTCTTTTGTAATCAATTCTCTACAACAAATGTATTTATTATGGACGCTTTATTCAGTCTCTTATTGTTTTTTTAAAATAGTTGAGGTAACTGATATAGTTAAGATAAAAATTAAAAGTGTTAAAAAGAATAAAAAAAATTATGAATTATTTATATAATGTGAAAATGTTGAATAAACTAAAATGTAATATTTTGATTACAATAATATTTCTTTGTACACAACTTTTTTTCTCAATGTTCCACAACTTTTCTAAACTAAATGTACATAAATGATTCAAAATAAAAATTTACTTATTTTGTCCGTAACATGAACTTTTTTTATCTAAAAAAGAAAAAAAAAGTATCTTATCTAAACACATTTAGAAAAAATTATATACTAATCATGCTCGTCATATTAATCCATAGCATTTATTTTAAATTAAAAATCAAAGTTACATTCAAAACAAATATAGAAGTGAAAAATCTTAAACAAAAGTTTTCTTTTTCTTTTGAAAGAGATTAATACAAATGGAAGAATAAAATTTCTCCCTTTAAATGTATCAAGATAAAAATATTTTTTCTTTATTTATTTATATTAAATAAGTAATTGGATTACCATCAAATTTTATGTTTATATGAAATGAACATGAAACAATAATAAAATACACAATACTATATTAATTATTTTTTAAAACACATAATATCAATTTTTATTAATATCTAAAAAAATTTAATTCTAGTGAAAAATGTATAATTGAGATGCGAAGCTTGTATTTAGTTGGGTGGATACAAATATGGGAAGGATAAGTAACTTAGAATTATTAGGAGTAATTAGTAAGGTTTTCAAGATTGATGAATGATTTCTCACATCTTCGACTCTTTCCCTCCTAATTGTTGATCACATTCAAATTTTTTTCTTTCAATTATTTGTCCTTTGTATTTAAATAGTTATATTACATGTTATATTAATTAAACGTGCAATTTATAGTCTTTGAATGAAAATTTCGATAATGTTATATAAGGACAAAATGGTAAATGGAACGTTTCTCATCTATCTCCACATTTAATTTCTATATATATTGTAATTATATTATAATTATACAAGTAGATGAACGTTGATTTTAAGTGAAGCTCACATATATAAATAATGTATATACATATGAAATTATATTATAATATATTAAATGTGACATTAATGTAGCTTAATTACAATAACTTCATGTAATCCTCCTTTTAAATATATTGCTCATTTTCCATATTGGAGTACTCAAATTTTGATATTAATCAAATTAAGTTTAATCACTTAAAATCAAAGCTCGTCTATTATATATATAGTAATTAATCTACCATTACATTTGTGCAACCTTTAGTATATTATATTTTATAATTATAATAAATTTACATCTATATATGATAGCTTCAATTTTGAGTAATTAAACTTAGTTTTAATAATGTAATTTAAATAAATAAACTTAATTTGATAAATATAAAATTTCAAGCACTCTAATATAAAAAAATGAATTTACACTTAAATGGAAATACATGCAAACAATAATACGACGTGAAAAACATGTGTAAAAAACCTCGAGATGTAATTTTTCACGTGCTATTTACGTGTGTAAACTCATTTCATGTGCTTTTTCACATGGCATTATTGTTTTGAGGTTCATTTTTGTTTTTATTATCTTTTGAAATCATGACCTTAGCTCATCTTTGTAGATCCTAACCTTGAGATAACGAGTTTTTGGGAAGCTTGTCAATTCTACAATACCACAGGGGACAAAAGAGGAAGATACCTATTGTTGTGGAAGATCTCTTGAAAGATCTTCAAATCGGTGATTTCCAACCAGCTCAATTCAATGTACATTTCTCAACTAACAACCAATACAATCAGCTTCAAACCACAACCAATTAATTCAACTCGATTGCTATTCAATCTTATCTATGTAGGACAAGAAAAGATGATGATTTGTGGCCAAGAAGGCTAGGAGAAGACAGGACAAAGGTATACTATGAAGGAACCACCAATTGCACACATTAAACAAGCATTTTGGACACTTCTAGAGGCCTTTTTTCACACACAAAGAGGGCAGCCGGGATTCCTCCTTTTCTCACACAAAACATCACTTGAAAGTGGCTAGGGTTACAGCCATATATATACTCTAGGGTTAGACTTTAAGTCAGACCTTTAAAGAGGTAAACGGGCCAAGATTCAAGCCATCCAAGCGGAAATACAATTGGGCCGTGTAACTCATAAACTTGGTTGTTTGACTTATTTCATTCATCGGCCTATGCCTATGAATAATATTAACCCACGTTAATATCATAGCCCGAGATTTATTGGGTATCAAAAACCCAACAAATCTCCACCTTGATGCCCAATAAGTCTGCAAGCAATCAAAACACACAATTAGCACTTGCATAATCAAGGTAGCCAATAAAATTGGATCACAAACCTTACCTCATATTTCCAACCTGAAACACATATCATACCAGCTCTATGTACTCACTGGGGTTAAGGTCAAAAAACACCCAAGTAGAAGCAAATATTTAACAGTAAACAATCAAGAGCAAATACACGTGCGATGACGTATACTATAGGATAACATACATAGACCTTTTCAAAAAAAATTCACATAGAACCATAGATTAATACCAAGTCAATCAAACCATGGTCAACCACATCTGCAACACGTGCATAAATGACCCTACGAAAAGATCTCACCACACTTATCCTATCTCATTTTGTGTTGCTCACACCTCGAGAACACATATCTCCTCTGATCGTCTGATCGCCCAACATGCTCACTAGACAGATCACCCAACTCATGTCTAATTGGCAAATCACAATAGATCCTAAGTCCACGGGATAATCTTCTATCTCCACATCACTTCTCCCAACTTACGTGGATAATGGGCCTCCACCTAATAGAAGTAATAAAAATGCCTCTCTCACACTCCACCTAAGCAGGGTCTCTTTACAGATAAAGAATTCTAGACATTTGATCACATCTCTACTCGTGATCCAAATGTCACATTCCACATCCCCAGTATAAACCACAATGTACCCCTGGGCATATATACTCTACCTCACCAAAAGACATCTAACACACTGTTAATGCATCCTAAACTACTATGCATGCAAACAATTACACCAAGTAATCACATTACCTCAAATTCATGCAAACACACATATCAAACAAATTGAAATACAACATATAATCATGCAACAGAATTTAGACAATCACACATATACAGAAAGGATCACACACAGATGCATATGCAATAACTGGGTTTACTCTCAATAAACCTCACTAGGGTCATAACTCGACCCCTTAACCACATTCGTCTCACCTCTCACATTACCCTTCTACTTATCCATCTTCTTGGGACAGTCTCTAATAAAGTGCCCAGACTTACCACAATTGTAACACCGTCTTAGGCCTGGTCCTGAGGCAAGGCCAACGAGGCCGCGCCTCAGGCCCAAGACCATTAGGAGGCCCAATTTTGGCCCTTAAAATTTTTTAGTTTTTTTTTTTTAAACAATGTGAATCGGCCCAAAATTAATTATCCAACAACAAAACAATAGCCCACAATCCATTTGCCTTTAAATCCCAACCCAACTTATATATTCAAATCTAATATCACAACCCATTTACTCAAATTTCCAAAATCTAAAATACGATCCAGGGCTGCTCTTCTCGACATGCTCGTCTAAGAGTCTGTGTCATCTAACTCGTTCTATTCATCACCGTCCGATCACTCGACTTACTCCAGAGTCTCCACAGACCACGGTCCACCTCCGCCCAGGCCCTTCACCAACGGCTTGAAATTTGAATCTTCATAAGCCAATCGAAGTGCTTGCCAAGTTGTACTTCTCCAGTAAGTTTCTCCTTTCGTTTCTTGTTTTGAATTAGTCTTATTTGCAGGTATTATTTCATGTGGTTGTCTCCTCTATTGACTCATGTTTAATTTTATTATTAATACTTTCGGGTTTTTTACTTTTTTCACAAGTGAAATTTTCATTTTATTACATTTCGTTGTATTGGTTTTTTATGGGCTTATTTACAATTGAATGATAATGGTTATTTTTTGTCGGACTCTTGCCTCTTACCGATTGAGTTAATGAGCAACTTCTAATGTATGCATTTTTTATTTTCTGGGTTCCATGGTATTGATTGGAAAAGAATAAACAATTTGATTGGATATTTGTAGTATTTTGCGCTGAAATGTTATGGTCCCTTTTCGTTTAAGTCTAAAAAAATGTAAATTTACTCTTAAGTAACTTTTTAGCCCCAAACGTGTTTGAATAATATACCCTTGTCACTTTTAAGTTAAAAAATGTTACTTTTTTCTTACTGTCAAAATAAGTAACACGCCTAACATTCATCAATAAAAATGGTATTTATTTGATATTGTCGAACACTCGAACTTCAAAGTGTAAGGGTGAAATCCTTTACATGTGTGGTTCAGATGTTCAGTAGGTAGTATCCGACTGGTATACTTTTTCTATTTTTCTTATTTTTTTTTCAATCCGCTTGATTTTATGAATTTGTTATGTGATTTCGATGTTGGTTTCTGCTTCTTGGATCACTTTTGGTTTCGGAATTTTGTTCATTTTTCTTCATTCATGTGCGAAAAGAAAAATTATAAATTTGGTCTGGGTTTTTATTATTATTGGACATTCTTGGTGGTTCGGTTTCGGTCCGATTCACCAACCTTAATTGACTTAATGCTGACATTTTGAATAATTTTCTTCTATATTATTCGCCTTTGGCTTTTGAACGAACATATACCTGTTACAACCTACAATAAAGTTTTATATATTTATTTCTTCATGCTAACTATGACTGGAGGACAGAAAACTATGGGAGCTATTTCATCTTGGGGGTTCTGGATCATCCCCCATGTTTGGAACTTTTAGTGAAATCTAGGAATATGGAGAGTAGAAGAAGTATACTTGAAGGTTCCTAAATTGAAGCAATTTTATATAAGTATGGATAGATAATCGGGGAAAGGTTCCAAGTAGTTTGTCCATGTTTGGTGACCTTCAAGGCCCAAATGAAGTTTGACAGCCATAAGTGGAGGAAAAAAATTGAGAATCTTCCTAAATGAAGTGCTGATCTAGTTTATTTACCTAGTTACAGACTTAAGCCGGTTGCTAATTGGGAACATTTTTGCTAGCTTTGATGAGATTATTTGATTGTGCCTGACTAGTTTGAATTGTGCAGTACAGGTGAGACTAAGAATTTATTGTGCGATTTGATTATAAATCTACTTGTGAAATTTATACAACCTTGGGTCATGATTATTTATTTCTTGAATGAAAAAATAGACAATTTGTATTTAAACCTTAAGCTATATAGAGAATGTAATACTTTCTTTCATCGGTATTATGCATGTTGATTCTAAGAGATGTCTCTGTCTCAATTTGTAGGGGCCATTGTGAATGCACTTGGAGCTGTTGTATTGGGGACGCCTGTTGATCTTCAGTATGTGATTACTATTAGCTGTGGTTGCTTTTTTCATTTTGTGATATGATTCTGATATCAATTTGAGAACAGAGCATTTAATTGAGGTTGGACAAAAATGGTTGTGTTCATCATATACTTGTTATTCCTTTCATTTTAATCCATCGTATACTTGTTATTTCCTTACATGTTTCTTTTTGCTATGTTAGAGCAACGTTGACACAGTCCAAAAAAAATTTTAAATTGCTATGGGCTTACTCTCAGTTTAGAAAATAGGATCATTTTCAGGGGTGTAATTCCACAATCTTCATCAAAATTCCACTTCTCAAGTAAGTAATGGTTTGCCCTAACTTGTTATTGAAGATATTGGAAATGTTTGAAGCCTTGTCGGCTTAATTGCAGCCTAGTCGGCTTATATGATTGCTTATTGTACGGTGAACAATTGCATAGGTACACAGTAATTATATTCGAAACTATAATTATGAGATGATTGAGATATTGTGTAATTGTTTTTTAGGTTAATTATTGGACATTAGATATACACTCCTACACTATGCCTCTTAAATATGAGTCTGGTGCTCAAAAGAGAAAAAAGAAATGAAATGAAATTGCATTAATTCAAATTTAAGCAAGAAATATTATCAAGTACTTCAAAAGCAACAATGTGAATGCGTTGAACGAGGATGAAGTAGTTATTCAACATGCCCATGTTAATAAAATAGTGATAAGGATGAAGAAGTGAGTCAACCTGTCGATGTTAACGAAGTAGATGATAAGGAAGAAGAAGTGATGAAGCCCGCCTATAATAATGAAGAATATGATAAGGAAGAAGAGGGTTGCTTTTTTCTAAATTTGGATGATTCCGGGAATCGAAAAATCATTGATCAAAGAACAAGGGATTACTTAGTTGAAAGGGGTCCAAAAAGAGTTGATAACATCTCGTTTCCGAAAGACAATACAAATAGACATTTCGATTCTTCACAATATAAGCGATTGCTACCAAATGGGCAAATAGTTGATAGAAGACGGCTAGTATATATAGTGTCTATGGACAGGATATCTGCTTTTGTTGCAAGTTGTTTAAAACACCAATAAATGTGATCAAAGTTGGCCAACTAGGTAATGATGGATTCAAAGATTGGCATAATTTGCATCGGTCTATTAAAAGTCATGAAGGAAATGAAGAGCATTTACGTTACATGACTAGCTGGATTGAATTGAAAAATAGGCTTCGAACAAAAACTACAATTGATAAAATCGTTGAATTGTTGATTGATGCTGAAAGAGAACATTAGAGACATGTATTAACAAAGATAATCGCTATTGTGAAAAACTTGCGAAAAACACCTTGTCATTTCAAGGAGATGATGAGAGGCTGCATGTTGAGAACAATGGCCTATTTTTACAAATGGTGGAAATGATTAGTGAATTTGATCCAGTAATGCAAGAGCACGTTCAGCAGGCTATTTACGTATCTTGGCAAAAAAATTCAAAATGAGTTGATACAGTTGTTAGCTAATGAGGTGAGAAGTTCAATTGTCAAGAAAGTTAAACATGTAAAATATTTCGCAGTTATACTTGATTGTATTCCAGATGCAAGTCACGAGGAGCAAATGTCTTTAATTGTACGATTTGTAGATGATTCGACAAACTTACCTACAGTTGAAGAACATTGGCTAGAATTTTTGAATGTAGATGACACAACAGGACTTGAACTTGCAACCGAGCTTTAAAAGGCTTTGATAAAACTTGATCTCGATATTGATGACATTAGAGGGCAAGTGTATGACAACGGATCTAACATGAGCGGGAAACACAAAGGTGTGCAAAGAAGAGTCCATGAAATGAATCCTCGAGCTTTCTATACTCCATGTGGCGGTCATAGTCTAAATCTAGCATTATGTGATCTGGTGAACTATTGTTCCAAAGCTATGTCCTTCTTCGGAGTGATACAACGCATCTACACATTGTTTTCCGCTTCTACCAAGCGATGAGAAATTTTCAAAGATAATGTACAAGGGTTGACAGTGAAGCCATTGTCACAAACACGTTGGGAAAGTCATGTTGAGAGTGTGAATTCTATAATGGAGCAAACTGCACGGATAAGAGATACATTACTTGATTTGACAGAAAGTAATGAAGATCCTAAAGTGAAGAGTGAAGTCGAGTCGTTAGCAACACATGAACTTCAAAATTTTGAGTTTTTGCTTGGCATGATAATCTGGTACAAGTTGTTGCATACTTAGAGATGGCAATTTGAACCGTTAAAATCGAAAATCGCGGTTAACCGAACCGAATGGGGCGAAAAAACAGAACCGATGGTGCAATGGAGCAGATATGGTATTTGATTTTAATGAACCGGTTCATAGCGGTGCGGGTATGGTATTTACATCGTCAAATTGAAACTGAACCGATTACCCGCTAAAAAAAAAACAAACAAACAAACAAACAATTGAATTGATTATTGAGCTTTACACTATTTTTCTATCCAGCCAAAAACAAAATACCTCCATTACATCTATTTGACCCAGCCGGCCAGCCCACTTACCATTAACCCATAATAATAGTATTAGTATGACAGTATATAAATACAAACCCTACTCTCCACAAACCAAAAACTCAAGCACGGCTCCACTACCTTCACGGTCCAAGCCGTCGTCACCTCAAGAAAATTTTCCACACGACTTCAGTTTAAATCAGATTGGACTTCAATTTTTAAAGAAAAGACAGGACCTTACGTGAGGGGCCTTCTTAATCAAGATTATTGGAACAAAAATTTTATCTCAGTCATTTTGGTTGTATCTGTAAATTGATTGAATTTTATATCCAATTCCAGGGACGCATTTTCAGGAATTGATGCAAAAATTGTTTCAAATTTTTTCGAAAAGAGAATAAATTAAATCAGTACTGATTATAGAATAGACTTGAGCCAAGTCCGAGGCATGGTCGAATACAATATATTGTGTTTTTGTTTTCATTGACTTTTTTCATAAATTATTTTATATCAATTTGACGGATGAACCTATAAAAAATAATTTATTTTCGTGGTTATTAACCAAACCGAACCTTACCGAATCGAGATACGAACTGAACCGATTTATGTGATTATGGTGCGGTTATGGTATGGTCAAAAAATTGGTGGTGCGGTTATGGTTTTGGCCGAACCGACCCATAACCGAATCGTTGCCAACCCTATGCATGCTGTCAATATTGTGAGTAAATTTCTTCAAATTGAATCCTTGGATATTGATCATGCTATTGACCTCTTGCAAGGACTTGTTTTATTTCTTGAAGAATATAGAGAAATTGGATTTGCTATTGCCAAGAATGAAACGACAAAAAAGGCAAGCAAAATGGGAATTAAATTTGTTTTTACAGAAAAATGCATAATTCGAAGAAAAAAGCAATTTGACAAAAGCAGTAGTGATGAGGTAAAGCAATCAGCAAAAGAATCTTTTAGAGTTGAGTACTTTATTTTTATAATTGATCAAGCTCTATCTTCTTTGAGGACCCGATTAGAACAATTCAAACAATATGATGGCACATTTGAATTTTTGTTTAATTTGAAGAGGTTAAGGGGTGGACCGTTTTCGAATTTGTTGAATTCCTGTATGAATCTTGAGAAATATCTTCAACATGATGGACGTTTGATATCAGTGGGGATGATTTATGTTTGGAGTTACAAGTCTTGAGGTGTTATATATCAAATGAAGTAAAAAAAGCAATTGAAGTGGTATAATATTTGAAGACATTGAATGTTTGTTTTTCAAATGCTTATATCGCTTACAAAATTTTGTTAACCATACCGGTCACAGTTACATCTGTGGAAAGAAGTTTCTCAAAATTTAAGTTGATCAAAACCTGTCTCCAATCAACTATGTCGTAAGAAAGATTAAACAGGTTGGCTTTGTTATCAATAGAGAAAGAAATGGTTGAGCAGCTAAATTATTCAGTTTTGATTGATGTTTTTGCCTCTAAAACAGCAAGATGAATAATATTTAACTAATTGTTTCAAACATTGTTGGTTTTGATAGTTTATAATATAAATATTTTTTATAATATATTTGGTTGTTTTAATGTTAGTTTTTCAAGTTTGTAATGGGTCGCATGATACATCGTTAAATTTTATATTTACATGGATTTCGTCGAGGGGCCTAATTTACAAACTTCGCCTCAGACCTCGAGAATCACAAGACCGGCTCTGAATTGGGACAATCAAGAATTGAATACTCTAATGGCTGTCTGTGATAGTGTTTTAACTTGAAAAATAAGTAATCTCTACTTTTTGAATGCAAATACTTTGTTAGAGTTTTTCATAATCTATTGGGAAATGTTAATTATTTTTCTAGTGTTTTGACACTTAAATAAGTTCCTTGCATGTCAATATGTTGTTTTGATAAGTTAGTTTTCTCCTTTTGGGAAATCCCTTTTTATATACTGTTGTTAGGAAATCAATTTTGTATGGAGATGAATCCTAAGTCGAACCGGAGATTTGTGGTTCAGGAGAAGCTAGTTGGTTTTTATTATTATTTATTTATTATTATTATTTTCATGTTCTATTGTAGCTGCGTCTTTAGGATACGTACTATTATTATAAATTTTAATTAGTGGAAAAAGATTGTTCAAAATTAGTGCAAAAAGAAGACTAAGGTTGTATGAGCTAGATATTCTTGTCAACTTTACCTAGTTTGACAAGAATGCCTAAATTGTTCAAAAGTGAGAAAGAGGAGAGAAAGAATTTGTTAACATTTATGAAGAGGAAAGTGCATGTTTGTCAAAAAAAGAAAAAAAAATTGAAAAATGCATTATGAAGAATTCATAGAAAGGTCGAAACAATTCATTTCCTCATGTCTATTGGCAGAAATCTCCTCATTATAAAATATTTTTAAAATTCAAGTTAAATAATAAAAAAAAATCGATGTTTATATATTCAAAAATATATTGTAAAAATAGTCTTTCAAGAGACTATTCTCAAATTTCATCCCTTGTGTACATACCACATCCCTTATTTTTCATTTTTCTTTTGGACTATTTTTTCGAAAAAATTCACGCATGCAATTTGAAGTTATATCATTCTTTACTATTTCCTTTCTAAGCACGCTATTTCTTCTCTGATAGAGAGATTTCGTTGTTCTCTCTTCCTTCATCTCTTCCTTTTCTCAAGTTAATCATCCAATTCAAGTCCCATCGTGTAGCTTCGGCAACTCTTTACTATTGATTCTGATCAAATTATTTTGGTATTCAAAAGATGGACAATGAAATTTGAAGATATATTGACTAATGCTATTGTTTTCGTATTATTTTACTTGAACTGATGCATTGACTGTTATTTTTCTTAATAGAATTACTTTAGAAATATTAACTGGAACCAATTAAAAGATTGCTCAAAAACTACATTTTATATAGGTAGTTTAATCAAACTAGAAGGCTGTGATCGTCTATCCAAAAGGACATGCAAATGTGCGTTTCTTTTGGACCACCACTAAACTACTCCTAAGGTCCCGACTAGCATATGGTTGTGTATAATTTCTTGGACATTTAGCCCCTGTTTGACCCCATTCGATTACATTTCATTTTTCTCTCTCCTATTTTCAATCACATAATTTTTATAAAATAATATTACAAGTAAATTAAAATTTTTCCTTCTTTTTGAACCACTCATTTTTCAAAAAAAAAAAAAAATTACACATCCACCCATTTTCATTTCAAAAAATGGGGGCCAAACGGGTGCCTAGTGAGACCTCATCTGAACATGATTTATGCAAACCAATATATGTTTATAGTAACAAGTTTCTTAAGAGCACTGACAGAACATGAAAAAACCCTAGCTCGTCCTTATCCACAACTCTTTACCTCGACTCGAAGCGAACAGTATAGTATTCATCTCCAAACAAAAAATCGATTTCCTAACAATAGCATATAAAAAGGATCTCCGAAAAGAGTAAGCCTAGGTTACATTTCAGTCAAAACAACATATTGACATGTAATGAACTTATTTAACTGCCAAAAACTGAAAAAAGAAAATAATAATTAACAATTCCCAGAAGATTATGAAACTACCAAAATGGGTTAGTATTTGCATTCAAATAGTAGATACTACAGATTGTTCAAATACAAAACTATCACAAACAGCTAGTGGGGTATCAAATTCTTGACTATTCCTTATTCAGCAATTCCTATGTCCATTTTATCACGCAGGCCAGCCAACAGGCTAGAACTATATGATATACCAATTTTTTTTTTTTATTTTTTTTTTTTTTTTTTTTTTTTTTTTTGAGAAATTTACTATATTGGAAGAATTTTACACACCATGTCCAAAAAACATAAACGACACTGCACAATAATTGTGCACCGTTTGCACAAAGTCTGCCCACTATCACGAGATGGAAAACTCCGCAAGTACAGATTTTTATTTATTTTTTTTTTTAACAGAACTGGCACAAGAAGACAGATCAAGAAACTTTTGGGCCCCATCATCACGGCAAAATTAAAAATCGAGGAGACCAACGCATTCATGTGGTTCACTCGGACTCAAACCTGAACCTCTCAACTTGAATGAAACAAGGCTGAAGACTGGAAAGGAAATCTTCAAAGATGAATCAACATAGCTACGGTCCGTGCTAGAATTTACAGCTTGCGTTGGACAAAATGAAAGGTCAAAAAGGATGCCTCCAGATCCCCTAGCATCTGGCCAACAGGTATTCTATAAATTGGATACCTGTACCAGATTTGTTTATCAAAAAAGAAGATAATGATAGAATCTTGAACATTCTAATCACAATGTAAGCATATGGTGAAAATTCGCAAGTAGAAAAGCATACCAAGCCACAGAAATCCAACTAGCTGGAAGGAGATCACAGCTCCTGCGCCATTTGAGATCAAACTAGGACATGAGTACTTCATGCTGCATTTTAAAGGGATTATATTCAATCATGATCTTTTTTTTTTTCGGGACATAAAATAAAAAGACAAATGTCAATTCAATATTTCAAACTCCCAGTAGATCTACCTGTTCACTCAATGGTTTGCGAAACCATGGATTTTCCTTTCCAAATACTCCAAAATGAGATGTTCAGGTGAACTTGATGAGCACACGTTCAATAACAAATTCTCACCAAGTTTCCTGAACCAAATCAAAAATTAGCACATGTTCATAATTTGTGCAATTTTTGTGCATATGTTTTCATTGCTACAGTTCGTAGGAAAAATATCAAGTTGCAAGAAAGTCTGCACAAGATAATCATACTAGTAACAACGATTCTACATGTTCAACGTGGCAGTAATACGGAGTGCAATTTGCAAACAACCCTATCAAATAACACACACAAATGAGAGTTTACAAAGCAAAGCACTAAAGAGATCCTGAATAGCTAAAGCTCGAAAAGAACTGAAGGAACATCTATGAGAAATAAAATTGGCTGTTAAACCGAGTGTAGTATGTGCAAATTCTATGGACAGGAGAATGACGTTGTAATTATATATAATGGCATATAATCAATGGCCTCGTAATTACATATAAAAACCAATTACATAAAGACAGCTAAACAAAAAAGTAGTACATGCAAATTCCACGAGTATGGGACGTTGAGAAAAGGTTGAAATTGATATGACACTAGTGCAAGAGTGACCAATGAATACCAAAAAGCATCACATAAATGAAAGCACAATTAAATATTAACCGAAGATCAATAAATACCACTTTACAAAAACGGCACCTCCATATACAGACTCCACAAAGTAAAAGATTCAAACAAATCCTTGAACTAACAGAAAGGAACTAAGCCAGCTTCCTGAATTTCCACTCAGCTTGCATTCACTTGCCAACCATAGAAAAAGCAACAAATCAATGAATTTTAATAGCTTCCTTGCAAATATACTGGGGAATTTACACCGATTATACGTGCATATATATCCTTAAACTTATTACAGATAATATGTGCATATTTATTATATTCAACATATTTTCTACACAAGCATGAAATTGAATATAGAATCGACTTATGAAACCAAGTATATATATGCAGAAGAATTCGTGCCTTTCCATACTTCGATGAAAGCTATTTCACTCTTTAATTAAATATCTTAAATATAACAATAAGAAAATTAGTATTTCTGAAATCAAATACGACGTAAAGAAATCAAAAAGAAGAAAGAGGAGATACAAGTGTAAGATTGGACGAGGCAAGTGAAATACTCTTTTCTTAAGATAAATTTTTCCCTCATCAATGCTAACGATTTTCCAACAATCATCTCTCAAGATACAACGACAACATCTAACCATACTCCAAATAGCTTAGAACAACGAACTCGAATGGAGTTTCCTCTCTACCATAACCGTGATTTTAACAAAAAAGAATCACTTCTACAAAGTATTTTAAGCAAAACCAAAGTCTAAATATGGAATGGAATGAATAATAAACATCCTAGGGGTCCTTTATATAGACGGTGAAGGGGTGTGGTTGGAGATGTTGGAAAATTACACCGATATTGTGCATATTATATTCACGAAACATACCATTTATGTTCACGAAATCGAAACGCAATTTCGACTTACTGAAATAAATTTGGAAAGATGAAATGACAGATTCAAACATTTCCATTCTTTATTTCAAACATACATGAAATCAAAATAATGTTATTAATTTTCTAAAAACAAATACGAAGGAAGAAATCAGAAAGAGTCAAGGAGAGATGCGAGTGATGTGATTGGTCGAGGCAAGTGTTGGACACTTTGTCCTTAAGATGAATTTGCCTCGCATCGGTGCTAATGATTTTTCAACAATCATCTCCCAAGACACAACGATCACGTCGAGCCACAGGAGCACTCCAAATGGCTTAGACCAACGAACTCGAACAGAATTCCCTCTCTAACACAACCATGACTTTGATGCAAGAGTTTTATGCAAACTATCTAAGCATGGAATGGAATGATACAGAATTATGAATTGAATTTCTTGAATTCTTTTAAATTATAAAATCCAAACACATGAGGCCAATATATAGTAGTTGGAAAGGTATGTCAAAATATACACCCAAACCAAGAGACACATCTTGAAATTCATAATTATTGGATTCATATTAATAGACACATCTTTTCATCCATTTCTTTCTAGAATATTTTACAATATTCTATACAATTTTCCAAAATTTCAAGTATTAAGCGGGTTACATTTGATTTAATTTCTCATTCACCAAATTAAGAATTCCACTTAAATAATCATGTAAAATTGGTCACGACCAATTTTCGATACAAAATTCCAACAATCCCCTACATGAAGGAAAACTAATGCAAATATCTATGCAGACACTGATAAAGAAGAGTGGAAAAACACTGCATCAGGTAAGGTAGCTTTTGACTTTGAACCTTCTTTAGTGAAATACTATCAAATTTACTAACTAATTGATGAATGCGATGTTCTTGAACATCAGCCGTTGGTGTAAACCTAGGCAACATTACTCACATAATATATCTAATAAACCGTTCATGATTCTCATGATTTGGTTCATTTTGGCCCTAAGCCCATCTTTGTTCTATAAGTATTTAGAGAATTCAAGCCTTGAATAATTCGCATTGAAGTGGCCCAACTTCACATTTACATAGG
This sequence comes from Olea europaea var. sylvestris, assembly GCF_002742605.1. Lineage (NCBI taxonomy): Eukaryota > Viridiplantae > Streptophyta > Magnoliopsida > Lamiales > Oleaceae > Olea > Olea europaea. Next base: position 3,227,158 of record NC_036257.1, on the reverse strand, counting down.
TGACCTCCTATTTTGAGTATTTTGCCCTACTCCACTTAACTTAATTAAGATATAGGAATCATTAAAAATTTATCTTAACCTCTAATCACTCTGCAAAAAGAACTTTGGTATCATAGGAATGAGTTAGGAAATTAGTTTCCTAAGTGCTTCAAGGAATTCTCATAACTTAATTGTCCCTTTGAACCAAGATATTAGGATATCCAGTCAACAAGGTAGGGTTAACATCATAAGGACTCTTACTCAATAGGCTTAATTTCATTCCCTTCGATATGCAGTATACTTGATCTCTTGTTAAACATATATAAATGGATCCAGAAGTTCACACCAATAAGATCAACTGCTTATGGCATTATGTCTACGTCTTATACGTCTAGACTTACCATTACATGTGACTTAGTATCTTTTCAAATTTAGCTAGCCAATGATCAATTCATTTGATAGATACACATTGTCACCAAGCTAAGAAATCGTCTTATGAAGCTATATGCTTTTTTCGCTAACAATAATTTTAAAGTAGCCTTTACTGAGCTTTATTACTTTCCTAAGCACCCACATTGACATGTAAATATGATTAATGGTTCTAAAATCTATAACTCCGGAAGTTGTAGTACCAACTATTAAACAATACTCGGTAATGGAAAACATTACCCGCACTTTGCTTTCTAGTTGGTGCATTTGGGTAATCTTTCTCTAGTGTCCTTTTCGATCACAGTTGAAACACTTGTCTCTAAGTTTTCCATCTACTTTTAATCTTTTTTTTCTTTCATACTTCTTGATAGTTTTCTTCCTCTTTTTTCCTAATCGGTCTTGACTTGGAACTAGATGAGCCACTAAGTGATACACGAGCATCGCCATTGCATCCTTTAGACCACTTTTCACATTACAACTTTATCATTACCTCAGTCAACGATATCTTCATCTCGTGCAAGTAATTTTCCATATTAAACTACGAAAAATTATCAAGTAAAAAATTCAATACCGAGTCAAATTAAGTCTCCTTAATAGATGGTTGTACCCAAAATCTCATCCATGTTTGAAGTATACAATCATGGTCAGACTATGAAACTTCACAGGCACTCGGAATTTCATGCAAATATTCTACAAGGTACAAATGGCTTCAAAAGAGCCTTCTTACTTCGATAACCAAACATGCCCTGTCTGTATTATGTCACGAGAGGTACTTTGACTTTCAAGCATTTTGCTGTAACGTGTTTAACATTGAAGTCAAAATGGAACAACGAACCATCTTGTCTACAGTATCCCACTCAACATATTCAGCCTTTTGGATTTGTCATATGGTCTTAGTAGGTCTAATAAGACATCCTTTAAGCACAAAGTCAAGTTTTTCCACATTGAGCACAAAAATTGAATTACGTTCCTAATCCACATAATTTTTTCAATTTAGTTGGTTTTATGTTAAGATAACAGAAAAATTGGCCAAGTGATATTTCCCATAAAATGATCATACATTGCATATTAAAATCAAAGTTTGATATAAGTCTAGTATCATTTTATTTGGTCACAAAGATCATAACGAGAGCCTCTGTAGGAGATTCGTAGATGATCTTGATTTGAGTGTTATAACCTTTGTCTAGACCTCTGGACACTTGAAAATAATTTCGCCTTCTATAGAAAGATCACAAATTATATTTGTATCTAGACGATCTTACCATGAAGGAAACAAATCAAGCAATTTGAACTACGCGACCCTCCTATAGAGAGTCCTTGCATTACTGGTACAAGACAAACACATTACTTTGCTTATGGATTGGCCAAAGGAGACCATGGGCTTTTATTTAAATAAACACCGACTCCAACTCAATATTCATGAAACAACCCAAAATTTAAGATAAAATAAGTACGAGTCGTTACCAAAAACTTCCTTTTAATTTAATATTAGCAATTCAAAATATATATATATATATATAATAGGTTTTATTTTATATCATTGTCTACAAACAAGGTATTGGTTCATGAAATAAACACAACTTGAATAAATATTAGAAATAAAATTTATATTCACGTTACACCGGATTTAATATGTTTAAAATAATCTTGGCACCACGATCGCACCTCATCACCCTCCAACCAACAACCCGTTGAATCCTGTAAGAGTAGGAAAAAAGGTGAGTATTTGGGAATGCTTAGTAGGATACAAGTAATTGTGCAAGTAATTGTGCAATCCCAATCAAATGTATTAAATCATGTGTTAAAAATATCATATCGTCATGCATATCTTTTGAACCGGTAAGAGCTCACATCATATCATATATTTGGTACCGGATGACTATTCCATATCATATCATAAGCATAATGTGTATTAACATGAAAAAATAATTTAAGCAGGATAAACCACTTGTACCCCGTAATCCTACCTCATGAGATCAAGTAGTTTTTTGAAAGGCAGAATCCAAAATCACGTTCCAAACTTATTTTTGTAAGTGTTGTCGCTACCATTGTATATGTGTATTGGGCTCCGCTCGACCGGCTAAGGCACGAGCCGAAAGCTCGGGTTGAGCCTTGTTTTTTTTTTTGTTGAGCTTTTGCTCGGCTCGAGCTCGAAAAAATCTCATTTGATTTTACTCGAGCCGAGCTCGAGCCTTGAGTTTCGACTCACGAATCGATTCGATTCGACTCGACTCGTTGACATCCCTAATTCAATCACACAATTCAAGCAAGTAATCCGTAAAATCTAGGCAATTAAATAATATAAAGGTAATATACCTATTTTACAATTTTTTACACGTGGAACTCTACCCTGACCAAATCTCAAATCAAAAAATAAATAAATAAATAAATTATTAAAAACTCTCAAACACCCATCACGTGGCAGTAGCACAATTTCCTTCAAGACTTTTAATGGAAATGAAAAGTTAGTTTTAAATAACCCTTTCAAACTGAAATAACTTGGAGCTAAAATATTAAAATCGACCTTTTCTCAAGTCTAAAATGTATTATTAATTACGAGTTATCTAACGAGCTCAATATTGGTATATTTATACTCACTCATTTAACCCAAATAAAATATGAATTTAAAACATGTTTCATTTTAGTCCTCAAATTTTCGAAATAAAAAAGTATAACATATAAAACAAATATATTTTTATTTTAAAATTTTCAGGGCGTTACAATTCATATTAATCAAATTAATATACTGTATAACTTTGACAAATTTTCATTTAAGAAAAATTTAATCTTAATTTAATTAATCAAGAAAATTTTAAATAATTATCAACAGTTCATATTAATCAAATTAATATACAGTTTACTTATTGCGATTTTTCTATTCAAAAAAGAAATAATTTGAATTAAATTAATCAAAGAAATAACATCATTTAATAATATGTATCACATTCACAATCTCACAAGCGATGTCATAAATAAGGCGATATATCATGATATTTAGAATGATAATATTTCAAACAATAATTTAAAACATGCATAAAGTGATAAATTTAAAAATTATTTGTGACCCAAGAATGGAATCAATAATTAAATTTAAAAAAAATTAATTAGATCTAAGCATAATGTTCAATCTAAATCTTCAGCCCAAGAACGTGATTTGAGGCAAAAAAAAAAATGCTTAAATATTAAATTCTTATTTTAACTTCTGTTTGGAAAAAATTTATAAACAATTTAATTTATAAATAAAAAGAATAAATGATGAATAGCGTTTTTATTTATAATAAAAAATGTATATATATATATATATTATTTGTAAATTTATCAAATCGAGTATAAGTGTGGTTCTCTTGATTATCAAATTAGTTGGGATTTGTAAAGGGAATCAAAGTAATGTCCTGCATTTTCTTTCCCAATCAGCCTCCAAGAACAGCCTTAACCGTGTGCCCACAGTTTCGCTTGTCCTTGGGAGTATAATGTTCGTACTAACATGTTTGTCTCTTTTTAGCTATATTAACGTACAATTATCTAGTATTATAGTAATTGTTATAAAGATCATGTTATATGTACACTTTGTTTGATATCTTGTTTGACACTGTGTCACATGTTGTTTCATGAGTGTCCGTTTTTAAATGCAACACACTTTCCCGCCAATTGCAATTTGAAAATGAATGGAGTGTCAATAATCATGTCAATCAAATAATGTACAAATGACTTAATCCTTGTTATATAAATGTATTTTCCTTCACTTAAGAGCCCGAACTCCAACACCACACCAATTGAACTATCCCATAGTTGACGGATAATAGCATCCCTGTGACCTACTTTCTAATAATTTTATGTAGCTCTTCAATGAAGATGCATAATATACGTATAAATATGTTACTCAATACCATTATAATTTAACATCAGTCTGTTATATGATAATACTTGTGTTATTAAATTATAAATTCAGTTAAATATAAAATTTTATGACTCATATAATAGGACATATGACACACCTAGAATAGTCGTAGTCAATATCACTGATTCGACGTAAAATTATTTTATATATTTAGTACACATTAGTACAAGGATAGAATTAAGTTTGTAGAAAATACAAATAATTTTTTGTTTTACCAGAAATTACAAGTCTAGAATCTTACTAAGCCCTTGCTTGATGATCATTATAAAGGGAAAAAAAATGTTTTGAATAGAATTTTTTAAGAATGTGCAGTTAAAAAGTACGAAAAGATTTTAAATTTAGAAGTAACTAGTTTGAGTCTCGTGCGTCGCATAAATTTTGTATTTATTTTGGTTTTATTAGCGTAAAATTTATAGATTGTACAAAAAGTATTTGGAAATAAGAAATGTTTGTTTGATTCTCATCTTTTGGTCGACTGTATATTTTATGTCGCGATAATTTATTTTTATTCTTATAAATAAGTATAATGAATGTTCTAATTATATATATGTCAACGATAATTTATTTTTAATTATTTATTATATTTTTTTGTTTAATGTAGATGAAAATATTTTTTTTTTATCTGATATTGCAAATAAGTTGTAAATTGAATTTTGCAAAATGCTTTTCTTTAGCAACTTCAATTCGAGAAGGCTATACTTATAGTTCAAAAATAACACATGCAGTTGTAAATTGAAAGAGAATATCCACATACACAAACAATTAAATAACAAACTAAGGTTCTCATGCAAAATAACTTGAAGTAGCACTTACTGAATGACCAACTCCCTTGTTGGTGTAAGAATTAGAACCCTAATAGCAGACCTATTTTTCGAACGATATAACAGTCACTCCAAGGTTGGTAGGGCAAAAGAATTTAAAAAAAATTAAATAAATTTTATTTGAAAGAGAAATGAATTAAAAAGAAATTTAAATAAATTGATAAAAAAATCAATTACTTATAAAGTAAATTTTTTAATTTTAATTAAATAATATTTATATATTCTTCATTTAATTTTCATAACTTTATTTTATTTTTACTTCTAAATAATTTTAAACGAATTTTTTTACTTATATAAGTAATTTTTAGATATATTAGAAATATTTTTTGTTAATATGTTAATTTTTAAATTTTTTTTTTTAACTAAAAGTGATTTTTGAAAAATTAAGTTTTATTTGGAAGAGAAAAGAATTAAAAAGAAAAAAATAATTGATTTTTTAAAGAAGAAAACGCATTTGTTAACACATACGTTTAATCTCCATTTAACTATTTTCGTTATTTATTTAGATCATTCGATATCTCTACGATATAGTTCTCAAAATGAGTTTTGAGAGAATGTAAAACATTTATCAATTCGATTATCGTGCAATCGTCGATAAATTTTTAAAGTTGGCTTGTTATCGAAAATTTCAAAATAGTAATAAAATAATTGATTTTTTTAAGAAAAAACGACTTATGCGTATTTTTTAACACATACGTTTAAAGTCCGTTTAACTATTTTTTATATCTATTTAGATTATTCGATGTCTCTAGGATATAGTTCTCAAAATGAGTTTCGAGAGAATGTAAAACATTTATCGATTCGACTATCGTACAATTGTCGATAAATTTTTAAAGTTAACTTGTTATCGAAAATTTTGAAATATAGTTTGAAAATGCTTACTTTGACGTCCCATAACATTTGATATGATTGACCGTTTCACGCACCGTTAACGACGTGCAATACTATGCCGTGGGTATTTCAAAACAATATTAAGAATGTTTCGACTTCATTTGATATCCCATAATGAACCTGAAAATGAACACAAAAACATAAGTAAAAAATTCATTTCTCTCTATGTGGTCTTCGTGAACGGAGTCCTCTTTTTTTTTTCTTCTTTTTAAAATAAAAGTTAATACCTCTTTATACTATATAAACTAACTACAATGATTTTTTTTTTATTTTTAATTTTTTTTAATTTTTAGTTTTTTTACAACTTGAAGCAAACTTTTTACTATGTAAAGAAATATACTTAAAATTTTGAGTTAATATTTAATCTAAAGTAATATTTTGATAAATTTAATTTAAAAAATTCAATATTACTAAAAATATTACTATAAAATTAAATATTGTCTGAAATTATTAGATATATCCAATTACGATAATATAGTTATTTTTTTTTTTTTAGTTTTCTATAGCTATTATAATGTCAAAAATAAATAAAAAAAATCCATGCACTCTGTGCACAGAGGAACGCGTCGTTTTTGCTCCCCACTTGAAAAAAATGAAATTTTAAATAAGTGAAAAAAAGATTTACGTCATACCGCATAATTTTTTTGAGTAAAATGATGTATTGAGAAAAATGTTACGAAAAAATAATAAATAGTAATAAAAAATTGATTTTTTTAAGAAAAACGACTTACATGCATTTTTTAACACATACATTTAATATCCGTTTAATTATTTTCGATATTTATTTAATTCATTAGATGTCTCTACGATATAATTCTCAAAATAAGTTTCGAGAGAAGGTAAAACATTTATGATTCACACAATCGTCGACGAATTTTTAAAGTTAACTTGTTATCGAAAATTTCGAAATAGTAATAAAATAATTGATTTTTTTAAGAAAAAACAACTTATGCATATTTTTTAACACATACATTTAATGTCCACTTAACTATTTTTTTTAGATATTTTTGTTGTTTACATTATAAATTTTTTTTTTCAATTTAAAATTATTTTCTCTTAATAATTCCAAACAGAAACTTAATTTTGATTTGCATTATAAATATTTTTTCTTTTCAACTTAAAATTCTTTTTTAATTTCTTTCTCTTTAATTTTTTTACTCACAACTTTTTACCCCTTAGAAATATTTTCTATTTTATATTATTAGTATTTTTATTTTTTAATAATTTCAGATAACATTTAATTTTATAGTAATAAAATATATAAAAAAAATTTTACTTTAAAATATTTTATTATACTGTAAGAAACTGCTGCAACATCTAATTTCCATACCTCCCACCATTCCATGCTCAACCACTCTTATATAGATATATATAGTAGAGATATAAGAAAAAAATTACTTTTATATAAAAAAAATAAAAAAATATTTTACAAAAAGTCACTTTTAAGTAAAAAATTTGAAGAAAAAAGAACTAGAAAGAATTTTAATTTTTGTTGTTCACGTTATAATTTTTTTTTTCAATTTATAATTCTTTTCTCCTAATAATTCCAAATAGAAACTTAGATTTGAAAAAAAAAAAATTCTGTATAGTTTTACGTTATAAATAATAGTTTTTTTAATTTAGAATTCTTTTTAAATTTTTTCTTCAAATTTTTTATTATTAATCATTATTTTTTAATAGTTTGAGATAAAATTTAATTTTCTAGTAATAATTCAATATATAAAATGATGAAAAAAATATATTCACTTCGTGCATGGAGAAAAAAATTTCCGTCATATCACATAATTTTTTTTAGCAAAATGATGCATTGAAAAAATTGTTGCAAAAAATGAATAAATAGTAATAAAATAATTGATTTTTTTAAGAAAAAACGAGGTATACGCATTTTTAACACATACGTTAAATCTCCATTTAACTATTTTCGATATTCATTTAGATCATCTGATATCTCTACGATATAGTTCTCAAAATGAGTTTCGAGAGAATGTAAAATATTTATCAATTCGACTATCGTACAATCGTCGACGAATTTTTAAAGTTAGCTTATTATAAAAAATTTCGAAATAGTAATAAAATAATTGATTTTTTTTAAGAAAAACGACTTATGCGTATTTTTTAATACATATGTTTAATGTCCGTTTAACTATTTTCGATATCTATTTATATCATTCGATATCTCTACGATATAGTTCTCAAAATAAGTTTCGAGAGAATGTAAAACATTTATCGATTCGACTATCGTACAATTGTCGATAAATTTTTAAAGTTAGCTTGTTATCGAAAATTTCGAAATATAGTTTGAAAATGCCTACTTTGATTTCCCATAACATTTGCTACAATTGACTGTTTCACACACCGTTAACGACGTGCAATACTATGCCGCGAGTACTTCAAAACGATATTAAGAATGTAATATTTCGATTTCGTTTGATATCCCGTAATGAGCCTAAAAATAAATACAAAAACATAAGTAAAAAAAATAAATTATTTCATGATCTCCATGGCTCTCCGTGGGCTCCGTGCACAAAGTCTTCCTAAATTTTTTTTCTTTCGTGCACGAAGAGATTATTATTATTATTATTTTTTTGCTGTGTAATTTTACGTTATAATTTTTTTTTTCAATTTAAAATTCTCTTTAATTCTTTTCTCTTCAATTTTTTTACCTACAAGTAATATGTTGTAAAAAAAATTTTGTCGCATATTATCTCTATCTTTTTTTCTTTTTTTATACAAAAGTGATTTTTTTTCTTATATCCCTACTATATATATCTATATCGGAGTACGGGAGGAATGAAAATTGCGTGTTGCAATAAATTTGAAGGTAGTGTATAATAAAATAAAATATATATCAAGCAAACGACGTCGTTTTTTGCCCCCAATTAAAAAAAAACAAAAATGCTACAGTAAAGATGGATCAAGACACTATTGCTTTCTACAGTGCCCTCACATTCCCCTTTTTATATAGTAGAGAAATATTTTATATAAATATATAGTTAAAAATGAGCATAACAAATAATGATTTTTGAAATAGGGTTTAGAGGACATTATCCTCAAAGTGCGATTAATCCTGATTTTAACTCGTTGACTAAATTGTTATATCTTTCAATCTATGTGCTCAAATATTTTTGTTTCAAACCCCTAAATCTTTTTTAACACTTTCTTTATGATCTACTGAGTTCATACTTTAAATGCTCAAAAGGTCGTTAAATGAACTCAATTACCAATCGAACATGGTGTTTATTTCCTAACACGAATTTATTCGCTCCCTCTAAGTTCTCAATAAACTGAAACATTTGACCATATCTAATGATGTCACTCATTAGTATATGAAAAACCTTTCCAGTTCACAAATAAAAGTCACTATCCCATCACATGGGGTTTAATATTTTCGCACGCTTATATTGTAAAAGTTAAGCTACACGTATTAGTCATGTCTAATACACTCTCAAATATATAATTGTCATTACTCCTAACGACCCTCGTTACGATCAAAACAAAATATGTACCTCAATTTGTAAAGTAAGTGATTCTACAATCTTATTACAACAAAGTGCCAATATTAATTTACCGATCGTGGACAAAACAATCCTCAATTTAAACATGAACCATTTTTATCTACAACTCTCTATGAGAGCTCCATTCAGTAAGGTCAGCCCTGGCCGAATGCAAACTAGGCCACTGTCATTGGGTCTCAAGAAAAAGCCCAAAAATAAAATAAAATAAAATAAAAATTTAATAATATTATATATATGCTCATAATTTTAAACGTAATAATTTGCATCCACGTGACCGGGGTAATTTGCATCAACGTGACTGGGGTCCAATATCCATGCAAAATACATACGGTCCCTTTCATGTCTTTAATGCGGCTGTCAGGTACTTATTGTCACAGGACGTGTGAGATTAAAGTGTACATATAGATTAAAAAAAAAAGTTGAACCCCAAACAAAAAGTCCAATTCCATATCTCAAGAAATCCCCACACTGCATACATATAGATTTATTTTGCCCGAATGGGGCTGTCAATGTCAAGTACTTATTGCCACAAAAATTGCTTGCGAAATTAAAGTGTACATATAGAATTATTCTGCTCAAACAAGGACCTTTGATAAGATCCCGTGACAAGGGCTGCTTTCATCAATTTTTTATTAAAATTTACTACAAATTTAATTTTACTCAAAGATTGGGAAAGGCGCGCGTCATTTCCTAGAGCGCTCTACCGCCACTCTACTATCTGTGCCATTTTGGGATATGAAGTCCTTCAAGTTTCATTCTTCCTAGACTCTTGTGGGATTGAAGGAATATTGAGGACCAATTTGGATAATTAACATATTTTATTCAATTTTAATTTTTGAAAACCATAAAAGATTTTACATGACAAATTTTGTCTATACCATGTAGAATTGTCAAATACACTAGCTTGTCCACTACTTGAACAGCCTAACTAATTAATGAGAGTTTTGTTATTTGTATTCGGAGTTTGACACTCCAGATTACCTAATGTAAGTGAGAGGATCGAGCCCCACACATTTATTGGCGTCGGGCCTCCGACCCCAATGTGAGTAGCAGGTAACCTGGAGTGTCAAACTCCGGGTACCTATAGCAAAACTCAATCAACAAGGATAAGTCCAGACTCATGCCAAAAGATGGGGTACTTTACACAACTAACCCAAAAATCCAAACAATTTCTCCAGATTCCTTTCAACATTTTCTTTTACCAAGAATCCAGTGGGGGCATAAAATTTTCATTTTAGATAAAAACAACATCAAAACTTTAGGCACGATATTTAGGTCTTCATTTGGATCTAATGTGGACTAGGAGACCCCCACCACGTTTATTGCTATAAAGTCAAGGGAACAATATGTATACATCAGGCCTTAATTATATATATATATATTCAGTTATCATCTCAAATCGAACTCTCCAAAAAACAAATTCAGTGCTAAAAATGTTAGGTCTCTATTTGTAATTGGCAATTCCTTAGATAAAAATAAAGTAAAGAACACCAAAAATTGATGATGGAGGAAAACCCTTGAAGAACTCTTCACAAGGATCAAAAACCTCCATGCAAACATTGTCAAACAATCCACTAGAAAAGTTAATTTACAATTAGTCCAAACACTACTAAACCTAGCTAGCTATGACTACCCAACTTTTAAATCATCAAAGAACTTCTTTAGTTGTACACGCTCGCACTTCCTAGAACTCAGGACCACTTCTCTCTCTTCTAGATCACAAAAAAAGTACGTTGGTTTTCATTATAACCTCATTCTGCAAAGTTAGAACTCAAAGCGCCTCTTCTCAAATTTCAGAATTTTGAAGGCTTATAGGTGAATGCAAGATTTTGTTCGGTGTTTGAACTTTATGTTTTGATCTATGGCTGCGGCAAGAAATTTATTGGAGTATGTAATGGATCTTCAAAGAATGTTCTCCTGACTTAAAACAAAGGCTTAAATAATGGAAAACAATATTTGGGAACAAATATGAAAAATATAGTTGTGATTGAATCGAGAGATCTTTTAAATGGGTTTATGATCTTCACAAAATGATCTCTATAATGAATATAATGTTTAATCACACTTTGCGATGTTCAATGGCTTGTATATTTATACTAGAAGTGACTTAGGTTGTTTGGGATAGAAAAATAATAGTTTTACACAAACTAGGAAATCCGTCCGTCAAATCGCTGCTTGACTGCATTCTAGGCGGTCTACGAATGGTCCTATTATTTATGTCCTAATTTTCTCTCCTAATATTTGATTGATGTGATTCAAAGTATGTTGGAAAGCTATCTCAAATGGCTACAATTCTTCTAGATGTACTATTTTTAAAATTTGAATATTTTCTATATGAAAAATGAGTCACAACTTGTAACAGAGATTTTAAAGCAAAACTTGTACAGCACTTTAACACTCATTTAACTTCAAATTGCATTATGTTTATCATATGTGATCATCTTGAACATTTTTTACTCTGCTAAGGACTATACGATCAATCCTTAACTATACGATCTATTTCTATTTCTTTTGATGTTGAAACAGTTTCAATTTTTAGGAATGGTATTTTGATGTGTTCTAGTTATATTGATGATGGTTTATATTTTATTAAACCCTTGTCTTATAGCTTATTTCAAATTAAAATGTTTAAAGTCACTGAACCAACCCCAAAAAAGAAGAAAGATTTCTATAAAGATAACACATGCATGTGGTGTTTAAGAGGTCATATAAATATTGAAATGATAAAAAGACTAACAAAGAATGGTTCTTTAAGAGAGCTAACAGTTGGCACTCTACCTATCTGTGAATCCTGCCTTGAGGGCAAAATGACCAAAAGACCTTTTTCAGCAAAAGGTGAAAGAGGAAAAGAACCTCCACAACTTATACATACAGAGTATTTGGACATTTGAATGTCAAAGTAAGATGAGGTTATGAATGCTTCGTCACATTCGTTGTTGATTATTTAAGATATAGATATGTATACCTGATGCAAAGAAACTTTGAAACGTTTGAAAAGTTCAAACAATTTCATGCTAAAGCTGAAAGCAACTCAGCAAATTAATCAAAACTCGAGAATAATATTTGGATTATGAATTAAAAGATTATTTGATTGAAAATGGAATACTATCGCAGCTCATTACACCAGGAACGCTACAACAAAATGGTGTAGTTGAAAGAAGAAATCGAACCTTACTTGATATGATGAGATCAATGTTAAGTTATTCTTCTTTACCTACCTCATTTTGGGGATATGCACTTTAAACAGCAATATACATTTTAAACTTAACTCCATCTAAGTCAATCACAAATATTCCCTTAGAATTGTAAATAGAATTGTAAATGGTCACAAACCTAGTCTAAGACATCTCCGCATATGGGGAGTATACATGCTAAAGAGAAAAGCTGGGAAGCTGGATCATCGTCCAAAGGTATTCATTTTTGTGGGCTACCCTAAATAAACAAGAGGAGGACTTTTTAAGGCTCAGGATAACAAAGCGTTTTGTATTGATAAATGCTATTTTTCTTGTACATAACCATATGACAGATTTCAAATTTAGAAGCAAAGTAGTTCTCTAAGAGTTGTTGGCTTATGAGACCGGCCCAACACCAATGACAATTATTGAATGACAAAGAAATGAAACCACCAATTGCAATCCATCACCACCACTACCACAACGCAATGAGAGGGAAATAAGATTACCTACCCACTATCATGAAGAATGTGAAGCAATGTTGCAATCACTGATGGTTGTGATGATGATCCATTGACACACAAGATGGCAATGAAAGATGTTGATTGTAATAAATGACAAGAAGCTATGAAACTAGAAATGGAATCTATGCACTGAAAACTTATGGATTTACCAAAAGGCCTAAAGCCTGTTGTTTATAAATGGATTTACAAGAAAAATGGGAGGTGCAAATGGGAGAGTAGAAACTTTCAAGATAAGGCTTGTGGCAAAGGGTTTTATCCAAAGAGATGAGTAGACTATGATGATACTTTTTCAACAGTAGCCATGCTAAAATCCATACGAAATCTCTTATCATTGCTATTCATTATGATTGTGAAATGTGGCATACGGACATCAAGAAAACGTTTTTAAACGGTCATCTTCAGGAGACCATACATATGGTCCAATCAGAAAGTTTCGTGGAAAATAGCCAAGAGCAAAAACTCTACAAACTGCAAAGATCCATTAATGGACTAAAGCGAGCTTCTAGATCATGGAACTTCAGATTTAATAAAATTTTATGATTTTGAACAAAATCTAGGTGAATCATGTATCTACAAAAATATAGAAGATAAGGTGGTCTTCTTAATTCTTTTGGTAGACAACATTCTACTCATTGGAAATTATGTAGGGACTTTTTTGTAAGGAAAGTACTGTTAGCTAGCTAATTCAAAATGAAAATTTAAGGAGAAGCCAACTATATTCTTGGAATCAAAATAAAAAGGATCATAAGAATAGGTTTTTGGCATTGTCTTACGCATCATATATTGACAAGGTGCTTGTCAGGTTTGCGATGCAGAACTCCAAGAAAGGAAACTTACCTTCTCGACATGGAATTCATCTCTCTAAAGAACAGTGTCCTAAGACATTGCAAGAAGAGGAGAACATGAGATGAATTCCGTACTCATCAACAATTGGTAGTTACGAATTCCCTATGCATCAATAGTTGGTAGTTTAATGTACGCAATACTTGCTATAGCAGAAATCCCTTGATAAATCTTGATTTTGGGCTCGGAAAATAATCAAACGAACACCGGTTTATCTTTGCTCGACCCAATACTTTCGCCTTCACTTTGGACTGTTCTCTTTCTTTCTAACCCCACAAAGGAGAAGGGTGGTGGTGTTAGCAATCCACAAATGTATGGAGAGGAAGATGAAGATATCACAATGGTTGAATCTCACTCACAACCTCACATGGCTTCCCTCTCTCTCGGTTGCCTCTCTTCTCTCAACTCTCCTCTCCATTACTACAACACACACAGACCAAAAACGGCTGGGAGATAAATACGTATATATAGGTTAGTTTAGGTCACTCTAATTGAGCCTAGGGTTCACTAAGTAGGCTACCAATTAACCTAAACTAATGGGCCAATATTCAACTCCATATTAATCACTAAAGGTCCAACTAACTAAATAATCATCTAACCCAAACTCGAACCATCCAAAAGTGTAGTTTATCTCCGAGCCGAGCCAAGTCCATGGTGTCAATAAATAATCCGACAACTGTTTTAAATCATCGCCCAGATTATTGGGTATCAAAAAACCCAACACTAGCAATTATCAGTCAAACCTAGGATTGGATCATTGGGTAACAGTTAGACATGTACTCAAATATCTAAGGAGAACAAAAAACTATATGCTAGTATACTCTGTAGGGATTTGATTCCTATTGGATATACAGATGCTGATTTTCAATCATATAGAGATTGTTGGAAGTCAACCTCGGGAGCAGTGTTCACTTTGGGAAATGGAGCCATCATATGGAAAAGTGTGAAAAAAACTTGTATTGCTGACTCAAATATGGAGACTGAATACTTAGTAGCTTGTGAAGCAGTTAAACAAGTAGTTTGGCTTCTTGAGTTCTTGAAAGATCTAGAAGTTGTTCCAGGAATGCATGAACCAATCAAACTCTACAGTGATAACAGTGGACCAGTGGCCAATGCAAAAGAGCTAAGAAACTGCTGAAGTGGAAAGCAGAAAGAGAGAAAATTTCACCTGGTGAGAGAAACTATCCAAAGAGAAGACGTTACAGTTGAGAAGATCGCATATACCAACAATATAGTGAATCCATTTACAAAAAACATTGCCAACTCGTGGTTTTGAGCAACACCTTGAAAAAATGAGACTTAGAGATATGTCTCATTTACTTTAGGGCAAGTGGAAGATTGTTGGGACATGTGCCCATTAATAAATGAGTTATAAACATTGGATGATATTTAATGATATATGTGAAATTATTCAATATCTTTTGCATGCATGATTAGATGTTTTATAAATATTAGAAATCCACTGATTATTTATATGTATCTTTAAATATTGTACGTAAGTGTTATGTACGTGAGGATAATATTTAAAGTGGAATAAGCAAAATTTGTTTGTGACTAAAATTAAAGTAGAGATCTTTAATTTTGATCACTAGTGTAGTTCATTATATTCTGAATGAAATAATCTTATCCACATTGTTAATAATGTGATTATTTAAATGAAAGCAATTGACTATATAGGATAGGGACACAATTAACAATGAATCTTTAGTAAAATCCGTTTTCACGGAGTATTCAATTTTGATCAATGATGGTCATATGTGGATCAATCTGAATTTCAAACAATTAACTGACTCATATTTATTAAGTTGTGCTTTTTGTTGTGCCGGAAAATGAAGCAAATTAATAATGTCAAATTCTTGGTACTTTGGAAATACAATGAGATAAATAGTCGGGAATATTAATGTACAAGAAGAAATTCATTCCTTTATAGAAAACTAGATAGACGGTTCACATAAGTATTGATTCGGAACTTGAATAATAAGAGTGCTTAATTTTGTGATTGTTAGGCAATTTGTTGTCAAACGACCTCCCCGGGTGATGATGTAACATCGGTTGTTTATTATCAATCGACCTTGGCCATATGATTGATTAGTACATCGACACAATTATCGAGACAACACAATCCACATTTTTATGGACCGTTCGAAGCAACCTATTTTAAATAGTGTTGCTCACGGTTTTTCGCTCCATTCCTTGGAAGGCTATATTATTATTGTTGAAGCCCACTTAATTGAGTCGAGCCTTGTTTTTGGTCCACCACTTAACTCTAACCTAACTTACCTATTTTGGACATTTTACTTGGCATTTAATCCCTTCCTTTCTTCTCAGCCTCTACAGTGTGCCAATTCCCTTTCTCTTTGTGAGACTTCCTCTCGACCCCTTCCTCTACTTCACTGTAACCTTTGTGGTTAATCTTTGTGGGCACATTATTGTACTTCTCCTTTTCTAATTTATAGCAACTGGAGTGGGCGGCGGCAGTGGTGGTGTTGGAGTTGTCTCAACCTTGGTAGTGTTGATATTTTGGTAAACTGAGCCTGATTTTGCACGTGCCGACGGTGGAAATCAACCCTACATCTGGTATCGGAGCGCTAGCAACTTTCCCCGGCCTGAAAATCAGCAAAAATCGACGGAGGAGTCGCAGGTTTGGGTGTAAAACCGTGGCTACAATCCTCTTTTTTGGCCAATCCAGTCACTTTCCGGCGAAACCGATCCCATATTCGGGACCAACAGGCTGAGGCGCCCCTTTGTGTGTGGCGCGTGGTGGCGACGGCGCATGGCGATGATTTCGAGGGAACTTCCTTCGGGCAGTTTGCTCATTTTAATCCCCTGAACGCACTGACACTGTTTATTTTCTGTTTCAGGTTATACAGAAAAAGTTGGACAATTTTGCCCCCGGTGGATCGACGGTTGAAACTGCATATATCTACTGAATTACTTTAGGCCAAGATTGCGGCCCTAAAGCAGTAGATTCACATCTCTCTCGATTATTCGGACTCAGACACGTCCGCTCTGGTAAATTGACTTAACCCGTTAATTTTTCAGAGTTAGCGCGTCACCGTGTGGGGTGACAATAGGTTGGGGTTATCATTGCTTGGCAACCATTGCTTGTGCTAGAATTAGGGTTACGTGCTCTTGATTGATCTTTTTGATTGAGTATTTGTTTTTGGTTTAAAATCAGTCTTGTAATTCTTAGTGATCTAATTACTGTGGGACTAATTATCTGCTAGACGTATTTTTGCTGCATTGTTATTTTCGCTGCTTACTTATTCCGTTAGAAATACCGTGACCTTACCCTTTCGAACATTCCCTTGTTCTAAGACCGCGAGTCTTACGAAACCCTGAAAATCTAGAACGGTGTATATTGTTTATGACCCCTAGGATTACTTTGTGTGGTTTGTGCATTTTTTGACTATCGTGTGAAGATGACAACTCACAGTTTGATTAAGAAATTTTTAACGGAAAAGGTGACTTTGCTATTTGACAACAAAAAATGAAGGGTATTTTAGTCCAACAAAAGGCTTCAAAAGTCATTGAAGGCAATTTTTCAACTGATTTTTCACAAGAACAAAGAGAAAAAGCCGATGAGCTTGCTTATACCTCAATTATTTTACACTTGTCTGACGTCGTTTTAAGAAAGGTGGGTAAATTAAAAAACACTAAAGAACTTTGGAAGAAATTAGAAGACTTGTATTTGTTTAAGTCTACACCTAATAAACTTTACCGACTTGAATGTTTTTTCAGTTTCAAAATGGATTCCTCAAAGGATCTTGATGACAATATAGACGTGTTTAACAAATTGGTGCAAGACATAGTTAATTGTGATGAGACTGTATCCGAAACTTATAAAGCTATAATTTTGCTCAATGCAATCCCTGATTTCTATAAGGAAGTTAAGAACGCCATTAAGTATGGTAGAGACACTTTAACACCTGAAATTGTCATAGATTCCCTTAGAAGTAAAGAAATGGAAATTAGGGCTGAAAAACATGATAAGAGGAATGGTAAGGTACATATGATGCGGGGTAGAACTCAATTTAGGCAAAATAGTCATGAGGGATATCAAACTAGTGGTGAGTCAAGTGGTAATGGATGGAAAAAGAAGAGCAAAGGTAGGTCTAGATCAAAATCTAGGACTAAAGCGAGAAAATGCTATGGTTGTGGAAACACAGGGCATTTTATAAAAGATTTTCATAAGGAGAAGGGTAAGCTAAAAGTTAAAGAGAGAGATGAGGTAAATTTGTTAGCATCTACTTCTGATATAAATGGTGGTGAGGTCTATATGATTATAAGTCCGGTTGCATACTGCTAAATTAAATCTAACTGTTAATTCTCGCATCCATGAGTGGATACTTGATTCTGGCGCATCTTTTCATGTGACATCTGAAAAGAATTGGTTTTATAAGTTGCATGAATCTAACGTTGGGCATGTTGTACTGTGTGATAACTTTGCCTATACTATTGCTGGAATTGATAACATAAACGTAAAATTTGACACGGGTTTTGTGTATACGTTAAAGGATGTTAGATATATTCCTGAATTGTCTATGAATTTGATTTCAGTAGGGAGACTTGAGAAGGATGACTTTACTGATAAAATTGGAAATGGTATGCTAAAAATGATCAAGGATGCTTTAGTTTCCATTAAGGGAATTAAGAAAAACAATATATACATTACTACTAGGGAAGTGATTAGAGATGTGAATTCCTCTATCTCCTCTGTCAAGATTGATCACACACACACATGGCACAATAGACTTGCTCACGTAGGGGTCAAGGGACTTAAGCTACCTAATGAAAATGGTGCTTTTGGTAATGACTGTGTGTCAGATTTGCCATTTTGTGATCATTGTGTGCTTGGTAAGCATCACAAACTTCTTTCTCCACGAGTGTTAATAGAGCTAAAGGCATGCTCGAATATGTGCACTCTGATCTTTGGGGTCCTGCCAGTAACCCCATATCGGGTGGTAATAGGTATTTCCTGTCTATTATTGATGACTACACTAGGAAAGTATGGGTCTATCTTTTGAAGGATAAATCTGAAACTTTCAATAGTCTTAATAATTGGAAGAGACAAGTGGAAAACCAAACTGGCAAGAAAATCAAATTTTTAAGGACAGATGACGGCCTAGAATTCTGCAATAAAGAATTTGATAGTATGTGTAAAGAAAGCGGCATAACTAGATATAAGACCGTTCCCTACACCCCTCAACAAAATGGGGTAGCAGAAAGGATGAATAGAACCATACTTGATAAAGTACGTTGCATGATAATTAGTTCGGGTGTTCCCAAGTCATTTTGGGGTGAGGCTGTTATGACCACTTGCGATTTGATTAATCTTACTCCTTCTGCTGCATTGAATGGTGACACTCCGCATGAGAGATGGTCGGGTAAACTGAGTGATTACTCGATACTTAGAACTTTTGGCTGTACAGTTTTTTCTCATCAAAGTGAGGGTAAGCTGGAACCTAGAGTTAAGAAGTGTGCTTTCCTAAGATACCCTGAGGGTGTTAAGGGTTATAGGTTATGGGATAGAAGTCAAAAAGGGGTTAAAATATCATAAGTAGAGATGTCACGTTTAACGAAAATGAGATGCTGTGTATTAAAGGGAAAACTAAACCTGAGAGTGAAGTAGAATCAGGTGAAGAAAGAGACCAGTTTAAGGTGGAGTTAGGAAAACTCAGTCGACATGCCCCTACTGTTTCAAATGAGGTGGAGACTCAAACTCAGGAACCCGAAGTGGAGAATAGTAACGAAATAGTGACAGAAGAACACTATGAGGAAGAAAATCATTTAGCTAACTATAACTTAGTTAGGGATAGAGAGAGGAGACAGACGAGAGAACCTAGAAGATTTGGTTTTTAATCTAAATTAGCTTTTGCCCAGGCTAGTTATGAAGAACTAGCTGATAAAGAGCCAAAGACCTTTGAAGAAGCAATAGGCAGTGATCAATCTAATGAATGACTTAAGGCAATGAAAGAAGAGATGAGTTTTCTAGAAAAGAATCATACTTGGGAGCTAGTACCTAGGCCTAAGAATAAATCAATTGTTGATTGCAAATGGGTTTTTAAGGTTAAGGAAGGAACTAGCAGCTTGGAACCCCTAAGATTTAAAGTTAGGTTAGTAGCTAAAGGCTACACACAGAAGGAGGGCGTTGATTATAATGAGATTTTCTCACCAGTCGTTAAGTTCACCACTATTAGGGTCATGCTCGTATTAGTTGCACAATTTGACTGGGAACTTAAACAACTTGACGTAAAAACTGCTTTCTTACATGGTGAATTTGATGAACAAATTTTCATGAATCAACCTAAAGGTTTTAAGGATAAATCAAAACCTGATTATGTGTGTTTTCCGAGAAGATCCTTGTATGGGTTAAAATAATCTCCTAGACAGTGGGACAAGAGGTTTGATTCCTTTGTACTCACTATAGGGTCCCAAAGAAGTAAATTTGATCACTACCTGTATTTTCAACACAATGAGACTGATGATAATTATCTATTTTTGTTGCTCTATGTGGACGACATGCTTTTGATTGGATCATCCTCTAAGTGGATAAATAACATAAAAGCAAAACTAAGTGGTGAATTTGACATGAAAGACCTAGGTAAGACTAAGAGAATCTTAGGTATTGAAATCGAAAGAGATAGGTCAAATTCTATTTTGTTTTTGCATCAATCTCCATACATATCCAAAATATTGAAGAAGTTCAATATGAGTGAATGCAAACCTGTTACGTTGCCCCTTGCTAATCATTTTGTTTTATCGAAGGAACAATCTCCTTGCAATGAGCATGAAGTTGAATACATGAGTAGAGTGCCTTACTCAAATGTGATTGGTTTCATAATGTATTTGATGGTTTGCACTAGATCTGATTTAGGTTTTGCTGTTAGTACTCTCAGTAAATATATGGCTAATCCGGGCCCTGAACATTGGAAAACGCTAAAGTGGCTGTTAAAGTACTTGAAGGGTACTAGTAACGTAGGCTTAAAGTTTAGTGCTAATGAAGAAGGTATAAAATTAAAGGGTTTTGTAGATGCTGACTATGCGGGAGATAAGGATGGTAGGAAATCTACTTCATCTTACGTGTTTACCTTATCTAATTCATGTGTAAGTTGGAAATCACAGTTACAACATATTGTTACACTATCCACTACAGAATCAGAATATATTGCTACCACTGAAGCTATTAAAGAAGCTCTATGGCTTAGAGGTCTACTTCATGAACTGTGTCCTGAATGATTATGTGGTAGTGTATTCTGATAGTCAGTCATCTATACATTTATGCAAAAACCCTGTTTTTCACGAGCGCACTAAACACATTGATGTTAGACTCCACTTCATTAGAGATATAGTATCTCAAGAGGTGGTAAGACTTGAGAAAGTCCATACCCACTACAACCCATCTGATATGGGGACGAAAGTACTGCCACTGGCAAAGTTTAGGAGTTGCAAGGAACTTCTAAACATTGGTACAGGTAAATAATTTTCAATTTTATTGATTTTCTATTAGAGGTATCACTAATGGGAGACAATTTTCTTTGCAGGTCCTTTGACACCAAGGTAGAGGTTATTAGGCAATTTGTTGTCAAACGACCTCCCCGAGCAATGATATAACATCGGTTGTTTATTATCAATTGATCTTGGCCATATGATTGATTAGTACATCGACACAATTATTGAGACAACACAATCCATATTTTTATGGACCGTTCGAAGCAACCTATTTTAAATAGTGTTGCTCACNNNCAGTGGTGGTGTTGGAGTTGTCTCAACCTTGGTAGTGTCGATATTTTGGTAAACTGAGCTCGATTTTGCACGTGCCGGCGGTGGAAATCAACCCTACAGTGATTAGATCATAAAATATGTTCATTGGAAGATCAATGAGATTTATGGAGAAAGATATAATTAAAGAGGTTTACCGGATAAATACCTAACTTTAGTTATGAACCGTTATGCAGGATTGATCTAGATGAAATGACTATATCAATGGACTGTTCAAATCTCTTGAATATATATATTTTAATAATTTTTTGAGTTCAATTCCAAATTTTTTGTGGAATAATTTGGGATTAATAATTTTGGCATATTAATCAAAGTGTTAATTATTTATCATTATTATTGGTGCTTAAAATTATAATGTCCATAGTTCCCCTTGTCGATTCCATTAAAATTACTTGAACATTATTTAAGTTGGGTTGGATTAATTAATTTAGAGTTGTGAATTTTGAATTGATTTTCACACATTAATTCATTGGATTAATTTTATTTTAAATAATATGATTATTTAAATTAAAAGTTAATTATACAGTGTGATGATCACATTATTATCTGCTACATGGAATGTTAATTTAAATTCAATCACACGTAGATAATAATGAATAATTAAAATTTAATTATTAAATTAATTTTGAATTGTTATTTGATAAAAGGATATGAGAGAGAAATTTTCTATGAAGAACTCGGCAAATTTAATTTAATTTTAAATTTAATCACACATAGTGATATGTGTGATTTTGGTTTTTTAATTCAATTGTTAATTAAAAATCTAAAATAAAGCCTTATTTTTCAACTATAAATGACTCATCAGATATTCAGAAAAGAATACATAGAACATAGAATTTTCCGTAAATTACTTATTCAAAAGTCTTTTTTCCTCCTCACTTTGTCTCATATGTTGAGAGCATAATGTGAACCATAAAAGTATGTGAATCAAACTAAAATCTAAAACGTCCATTCGTTCGTTCGTTGTAATCGGAGATATGTCGAGAAAGAATTGTGGAGCTTTTGGGAGATTGACGATTTTTAGGAGGAATTCAAAATTTATATCCTAGACGATCGTCAGTATACTATTCATCTCTTCCTTAATGACATGTTGATTAAGTTAATATGTGCATTGTTTGATTAAAAAGAAAAAAAATTTACAGCGCGATTATTGTTGTTTCTGATTATTTTTTCTAAAAATGGTTTATGAAACCAACACTTAGGGTGGAAAAAAACTCCCAAAACAAACCGAACTCGAACCAAATAGAGCAATTCTTCTTAAATTAAATACTCGAACGGGTATCTGAATAGAGAATCGACGATTTTGGTTCGATTCTTGAGTTTAGATCAAGAACCGAAGAACCGAATCTCTATAGTTTTTTTAATTCATTTATTTTAAATAATTCAAATTATTTTATTTTTTTAAAATAAAATTGTTAACTAGTTAATTTAGTTCAAACTCCAAAATACGATTTTTCGATTTGTAATTTTTGTTCAAAGCCAATTTAATTAAATTGACCTAAATTTTATTCAAATATGTTAACTAGTATATTTTTTTCTTCTTTTTAATTATACATTCTTTATTAAAATAATATTACACGTAAATAAAAAAAATTATTTTTCAACCACACATTTTTCATCAATATACTATTCTAAAATACATTTCTTCGTAAAAATGCAGGGCTGAAACACGCTCTAAGGAAAAACGTTCCGTGTTCACAACTAAGTTATAAAAACAGGATCAATGACAGATTTGCATTGATAGACAACACTTGACAGCTCAACATTGGAAGTTGGGAAAAAATTAAACAAAAACACTCAATTAAATTATGTCAAATCAGCCTGTTTTCTTAAACTTTTTTTTTATTTTTTTACCCTGTCAATCAAGTTTTATTTGTTCACGAAACTCATCTCAGTATGCACAGTTTATGTACGGACGTGACTTAGACCGGGTCGCAACGTATAGTACAAAATGTTATTTGACAAAAATAAATAGAAAAATATTTTGATAATGATTTGATTCTTGCAGATCCCCATGCGCTGATAAAGTAAATATCAGCGAGAATACTCATTTGTCACCTCAAACCGACCCCCGTACACGTCAAACGTCACTGCTTTATTTACAGACAACAAATGCATTATTGACACGGTTTCTCATTTTAAAATAAATTACACTGACATCTCTTTTATTTTTTTTTAACTTGTAGAAGAAGAAACTTTTCCTACTGTAGAAAAGGAGAATTTCAAAAAGTCCCTAATCTATACATTTTGTACAATTTACCCCAGCCTTCTTCTTTTTTTACAGTTAGGTCCTCTGCTTTGACCTTTTTGTACACCAATCCTTGAGGCCTTTTTTTGGTCTAAAAGGCACTAGTTTTGAGAGCAACAAAGTCTTTTTTTTTTTTTTTTTACACACTTCTTCTCTTGCAAATCTTATTAGTTTACATCAAAATTAGAAGCATGGTTATCCACTTACATATTATAGGTCTATAATACATACAGGTATTTAAAAAAAACTTATCATATTGTGGTGGAAAATGCATACTCATGATCAATTTAGCAAAAACAACTAAAAATAAGTTTAAATAGGTGATTTTCGGAGGAATGAATTAATGAAACGAAAAACGTTCGATAAGTTTTGAAAAGTTATTTTGCAATTTTTGATGGCCTACCTTTCCTACCGCTCACTTGCTGCCTACTTTGCCACTCAAGCGTCCAAAGCAGTTGCTTGACGCTCTTCTGGCACCAGGCTACCGCTTGAGCGACGGCCTTGTATGTTGAATTTCCAATTTTTTCTCCTACTTTGGATAACAATTTTCATTCATCCAGAATTGGTTTTGATATTTCAAATATACCATAATCATCTATTTAACGAGTAGAACAAAATAGTCTATTTACTTGCGTGACACTACTAAAAAACAGAGCTTCATGCACGAATTTTCTATTCCTAAAGTCTCAATATCCGTTGCTAATAATCTTCACCAACGGAATATTTGCAACCACATATCCGTTAGTAATTTGAGGGTCGCTGATAGTTATCAATGGATCGTGCAGTAGGTAAAGAGTAAATATTTTACCAACGAGAAATCCGTTGGTAAAGTGCGAATCTTTTACCAACGGAATTTCCGTTGGTAAAAGTCTAACCAATACCAACATACTTTCTGTTGGTAAATATCTACCATTACAATTGGTAAAAATCATTGTTGTAAATAACCGTATGGTAAAAAAATTATTTATTTATTTATTTATTTTATTATTATTATTATTTTAGTATTTAGCCAACTGAATTGAAGGGCTAAAATATTGTTTAACTCCTTATTGGATCACAAATTTATAAAGGGCAACTACAAAGATATTGTTTTACCAACGGATAATCCATTTCTAATTACCAACGAAATATCCGTTGCTAAAAGATCAAAATGTTAAACGGTAATATTAGGCACGAAATATCTGTTGGTAAAGAGATATCATTTTTACTAACAGATAATCCGTTTCTAATTACCAACGGAATATCCGTATGTAAAAGATCAAAATTATAAACGGTTATATTAGGCACGGAATATCCGTTGGTAAAGAGATATCATCTTTACCAACGAAAAATTCGCTGCTAATTATTGTAGTTAAAAGTGAATTACTTTTACGAACGGATAATCCATTTTTAATTACCAACGGATTGCAATCCGTTGGTAATATTCGGTACATTACCTACGGAATATCCGTTGGAGGAAGATCCAAATGTTAAATGGTTACATTAGGCATGAAATATCGGTTGGTAAAGAGATATCATCTTTACCAATGGAAGATCCGTTACTAATTATCGTAGCTAAAAGTGAATTACTTTTACCAATGAATAATCCATTTCTCCGTTGGTAATTTTTCGTAGGTGAAAAGTTGTTTTTTAATAGTGTGATTTGATAATTGGATCATGTCCAAATACTTAGCCGAAATTGACACAAGTCACTTATATGATTTTTACTTGACCAATTTTAACTTAATTTAACCAATTTCCAACAGCTTCCAAAAATTTGCACCTTTAAATATTCTAGATTGACGACTAGGAATGAGTGCAAACAGATCTCTAGGACCTGATAAAAAGGCGTCTAGGATTTGAACTTGTAAATACCCGAGCTTAACGACTAGAAATGAGCATGAGTAGGATCTTCAAGGCCTTAAACAAAGGCATCGA
Organism: Olea europaea var. sylvestris; assembly: GCF_002742605.1. Taxonomy (NCBI): domain Eukaryota; kingdom Viridiplantae; phylum Streptophyta; class Magnoliopsida; order Lamiales; family Oleaceae; genus Olea; species Olea europaea. The sequence goes on along the minus strand of NC_036257.1, from coordinate 3,201,138 downwards.
GATATGTGCTCGTCGTCTCTTAGATGTTTATGTTAGAAAAAAGGGTAAATATAGGAGCAAGACTATGAATTGGATGTAAAACCATACATAGATAATTAATTGATAACTTGTATTTATAGAGTTGGTAGTGTAGTCCTAATAGGATTAGGTCAATTGGATGCCTCACATGTTTAAGAGTATTTAAGGATGTAAGAGTCCTGTGAAAGCTGGACATTAGAGCTTCATCAAAAGTGTAAAATTGTTGTTGTTAGATAACACTATGAGTGTGGTAGTTGAGTTTGTCTAGGTTAACGAACTTGATGGAGAGAGGAAAATGTTAGTAAGGGCACGAAATTCCCAAGGGCCTCAAGCATGAGGTCGAGCTCAACTATACAAGTCTGATGATGTTCAGGCCAAGGAGAAATGCTCAAGGTTATCATGACCTTGATCTCAGGATTGTGAGAGTTCGGGTTGTACATATATTGTACACATCATTGCCCCCCATGCATCATGTTAAAGACTCAATGATGTTCTTAGAATGCTCAAGATTTAAATATGAGATGCAAATTGCTTGAGCTAAGTGTAGAGTGGTTGAGGTGTAAATTGATTGAGGTCGAAGTGTTTGCTCGAGGTTGAGGTGAAGGTTAGAGGCCACAGGGTTTGAGCTAGGCATGAGGGTGTTCGATGATCTTTAAACCTCATATGTATGGCGTTTATCTCGAGTAGGAATAATGATGGGTGTTTGATGACCAAGAGCCTAGATGGATGACATGTGACATACATTAATGAATATTATGCTGAGGATGGCCCGACGGTTATAAAAGGCTTCCAAGCCCCTGGTTTATGTTGTATCCCGAATCCCTTAATGCTAAGTAAACTACCAAACTCGAGGAAGTCAAGTTAATATATTTTAATGTATAAGTTCTTCATGGTCGAGGGTTACACGAGATCTACTTCCTCGTGAAAATGACTCGTGTTATTTTATAATTTTGGTTTAATTAAGCATTCTACTCACAAGAGGCAGTGTTAGTCTAATGCTCAGGGCATAGGGTTCAGATGTACTTGCACGGGGCAAAACTTTAAGTGCATGTATGGGACAAGACTTGAGATGCATGCGCAGGGCAAATCTTGAAGTACTTGTTTGGGGCAAGGCTTGCATGGGGTAAGGTTTGAGGTATTTGTGTAGGCAAATTTTGAGGTGCTTGTATGGGGCAAGACTTTGAGACCTTGTATGGGGCAAGGTTTGAGGCGTTTACTCAGGAAAAGACTTAAGGTGCTTACATGATGGAGGGGGCAAGGCTTGAGGTACTTAGGTACTAGCGTAAGGGAAGGCTTTAACTAGACAAGTCTTAGCCCCCATTTGATACCCATTAAATTCAATTACATTACATTTCATTTCTCTCTCTCCTATTTTCAACCACACAATTTTCTATAAAATAATATTACATGTAAATCGAAAACTTTTCCTTCTTTTTCAACCACTCATTTTTCGAAAAAATACTATTTCCCATATTTTCATTTTCAGGTAATGGGGATCAAACGGGGGCTTACTTAATAGACTTGTAGAAATTTTATACATGCTTTCAAAATTTCTAAAGAGTACCAAAAAAAGCTTTAACCTCTTTCAATTTCACTTCTTCATTACAAAATTTGACTTAAGCATCATAGTGTTTTCGATCGTCTCTCCATTCTAATGAAAGAACATTTTTAATATTTTGTAGAATTGAATGGAGTTTTTGGCTCGTTCTAATGACTAGTGTTTGGAGCAATTTTTAACATAAATACGTACCAAAGTCCCGATTTGGCTTCCATTTCTAAAATTCATTTTTTCTTGAACTTATTTTCAAACACACGTTTATTGATATTCAAACTTTCATCAAATTTTTAATTACACATTTAATTAATTTTTATCCAAAATCTTCTAAAAATATGATTTTTAGTGGATTTTGATAGAAAATTTTTGAAATGTGTAGTTGAAATGTTATGAAACCTATGAAAAATGTGATTAATATTAATTATTTAATTTTGACTTAAATTAAAATAAGATTTTAATCCAAATCAAACTGATACTAAGCCCTTGTTTGAGTAACATTATTGGAATGAAAATGTATTTTTGAATAGTGTATTGATGAAAAATGTATGATTAAAAAATAAGAAAAATTGAAATGATATCAAATCATTATTGAAAAATACATTTTTTTTTCAATATAATGTGCCTCAAACAGGGTTAAATCAAATAGGAACAAAGTGTTTTACGAGAAAACTTAAATCAAGAAAATATTGAATTGGTTTAAAAATTTTAAAGTTGATAATAAAAGTACCAATTATGTGGCACGCATCTCTAGGGATGCATAGACAATGTCTTTCACAAATTAAATGTGATAAAATACCATAATAAAAGATGTCACGGTATAAGTGTGTGTATAGTCCAGCTAGCAATGCAGTCATCAAATCAAAGTAGAATAAAAAAATTAAAAATAAAAAGTGATATCCCTTCTTCCACTAAGCACAAGCCCCACACTCCCCAGCCGACATCTTTGTTCCCTTCACAAAGCCATATGAGAATTTTCAATAGTAAAATAATATTTGTATATTGGGGTTGATACTTCAATGTACACTTTTCTCACATGAGGGGTGGATCCCTTGACAATAAAAAAATCTTGGGATTCTTCATATGAGAGGAGTGTACACCAAAGTGTCAACCCTAATGTACGTATAGCAAAATTCTTTTCAATAATGTATAAAATGTCCTTGTTTGAGCCTTACTATGGAAAAAACATGATTATATTTTAGAATAGTATTTTTTTTCTGAGAATTTATAGTTAAAAAATAAAAAAATTCGATTTATTTTATTGAAAAATGTGTGATTGAAATTTAATTTTAAAAAAATTAATTTTTGATAAAATGAGGCTCAAACAAGGGCTTTCGCTTCGTCTCGTTAGAAAATAAGTTTGCGTTTGATAAGAATTTAAATTTATATTTTAATTTAAGTTAAATTTAATAATTAATTTTATTCATATATTTTATAATACTTAAAAATTTTCAACAATACATTTCTTCAACTTTTATCAAAATAAGCTAAAAATTCGATTTTAATTTCCAGCAAACAAGGACCAAATGGAGAAAGAAAAATATGATCCCCACCTTGAACTTATTTTCAAATCTTATTTTTCATTTTAGTTTAAAAGCTAAAGAAAAATCAGTAAATAAATTTTAAAAAAGGACGAAAAATGATTTCAACCCTGTCCCATTGCTTGGATATTTTCAACATTTTAAATTTATTATCAAATATTTTTTATGTGCAATCATGATCTGGATTTGAACCTATTTGAGTAGCATTTTTTAAAATTAAAATATATTCTTAAACAGTGATTTGATATTATTTCAATCACACATTTTTAATAAAATAATATTATATGTAAATTTAAATATTTTCAACATTTTAAATTTATTATCAAATATTTTTTATGTGCAATCATGATCTGGATTTGAACCTATTTGAGTAGCATTTTTTAAAATTAAAATATATTCTTAAACAGTGATTTGATATTATTTCAATCACACATTTTTAATAAAATAATATTATATGTAAATTTAAATATTTTCAACATTTTAAATTTATTATCAAATATTTTTTATGTGCAATCATGATCTGGATTTGAACCTATTTGAGTAGCATTTTTTAAAATTAAAATATATTCTTAAACAGTGATTTGATATTATTTCAATCACACATTTTTAATAAAATAATATTATATGTAAATTTAAATTTTTTCTTCATTTTTAACTACACATTCTCCATTAATCTATTATTTCAAAATACATTTTTTCAAAATAATGTGACTCAAATACAAACTCTATAAGCTCTAAAAACGAATAGTAAAGTGTTCTACTTAATACGAGTGCTATCCTCTTTTCGGAGATGCTTAAAATTATATTTTTAATAAATTTTAATAAAAAATAATGAAAATATGTGAATGAAAAGTTGTGAGTGCTATAAAATACGTGAATAAAATTAATTGTTCATTTAAATTAAAAATCTTAATATTAATTTATAGTAAACAAGAACTTAATAAGCTTCAAATACTTATTAATTGATTAATTTATTTTTTTGAAAAACCCTAGCAGCATTTAAAGATTTCTCAATTTATGTATTGAATATATTCTTTCCTTTTTTCTTTCATCGATTTTTCCTCATGACCAGAGACTAGCTTCTTGAGTTTTATATTTATCTTGTAAGGTATTTTTAGGCTCAAAACTGTAATAAAGATTCTTTTGACAATTTTTTTTTAAGAAGAAGTTTTTGAAAAGTTATCTTATGTTAAAATTCTCTAAAAATTGTTTTAGTCCCCATTTGGTAGCAAATTTCACCCCAAATATCAATTTTTTGATCGTTATTTTACTATTTTTGTCGTCATTTTTAACTTCTTCACTTCCAGATTGGACTCACTTTTTTCTCTAACGATCAAAAAATCAATTCTCATAATCACTATCGAACAGGTGCTTAGTAAGATAAAATACTTTCATAAAGTAATCTACGCATGTTTAAAAATAAATTTCTAATCTCAAAATTTTCAACTTTTTAAAAGTACAACCAAACGTGCCCTAAATAATGAACATGATTGCTCCCAGGGCACATCTCCAAGTGGTAAAAGGGGAGGGTGGAGAAATCCAGTTTTGCTTGAGGCTACTGCGTCAAGGGTTCGAATCCTGAAATATGAATTTGACTCTTGGGTAAGTGCAAGTGTACAAGCAGCCTTCCACCCTGTACTCTTGAAGGCATAACTTGTGATTTACCTCCCTCACGATGCTCCAGGACAGGGATGGTGGGAGACCCTTAAAGTTAGGGTTTAACCTTTTAATAATGAATATGATTTACCCCCTTTTAAAATGTCCATCCAGCTGGGTGGATTCCACGCAAATCGAATTGATCTGAGAGCAAAAGGCTCCTCTTTAAAATTCTACTGCCATGACAACTGTACAGGTACAGTATCCAGCTGTTGGGGTCCACGTGTCATATTTTCATTGGAAAACATCTAGGCTCACCCTTTCGCCACAGCGACTTGTCCTACGGTATGCCCCCCATCTCCCCTCGCTTAGGACCAACTTTAGCCAGCTAAGACATTCGAACGGGCAACAACATTTGAATCAAATGTTGTTGATTTTTTGAGTTATTTTACTAAAGACCACCAAACGTTAGCTAAATCTCATTGCGATCACCAAACTTTAAATTGTTTGATTTACATCACAAAAGTTTGAAAATATTTCAATTACACTGCTATGCTAAACATCAATCCAATTTTATAGATTTTTCTAAGCGTCTTTAACATCCTGTGATGGCAGTATTATTGTAACTAAAATAAATGTTTAAAGTTCAGAATATATATGAAATGTGGACATTTTTATCAAAATCAACTTGATTCAGGTCAAAACAATCCTAGTTAAAATTGGTCCGATTGGATCTAAGAGAATCAAACAGTTAGGGCTTATTTCTAGCAAAGAAATAAAATTTATGTTGGTTCAAAATTGTTATTTTCATTACTCATTAATTAAATTATAATTGATATGAACTTATATTAATTAATATCTATTCAAGATAATAAACAAAACGTTGTATTGAAATAATAAAATTAACAAAAAATCTTGCATGCTATAATTTATTTTCGAAATAATAAAAAATTTGACTACTCCAAACCCAAACCAATCTATTCCAATCTGCCTCCAATCCTTTCTATTTATATAGTACTAATGATTTTACTTTCACAATTCTCAATAGAAATTAGTTTGAAGCTTGTTTGGGAGTGATTTTGAGAATTGATTTTTTGATCGTTGGAAGAAAAGTGGGCTCCACCTGTGAAAGAAGAAGTCAAATATGACGGCTGAAATAGTGAAATAACGGTCAAAAAATCAATTTTTTGAAAGAAAAAATAACTCCCAAATAGACTGTCGATCTGGATCTCAAGAAATCCAGATCAAATGACTTGATGATGCTTATGAAACAATAAAAAGTTTGTTGAATATTAAAAAATGCTTTATTTACATAGGGGGTGTTTGATAGTCATTTTTATGTAAAAATGTATTTTATAATAATAAATTGATGTGAAATGTGTAGTTAAAAAATAAGAAATTTTTTTTAATTTACATGTAATATTATTTTAATAAAAATATGTGGTGAAAAAGAAGAGAAAAAAATGTATTTTGAAAAAAAATGATTACCAAACGGGGCCATAACTAACTTTAGAAATGGACGCAATATTGAGGGTCTAACTGAAACCAAATGAAATTAAAGTTTGATGGTCCAAATGAAATTAAAGCATAAAGTTGCGTGGGCTATTTAAAAAATTTCGCAATTGTCACTTCGAGAATCGTGTCTGACATGGTCATAACCCAGTGACGTGGCAATAAGGCTTCCTAGTGAAGCCAATACACTTTGGCTATAAAACCTACCCCAATTCCTCGAATTGGTCCACTGCACCAAAGCATTTGCAGAGAAGTAGAAGTCTCTCTTCTCTCTCTCTCTCTCTCTCTCTCTCTCTCTTTCAATCAATGGCGTCTTCTGTTCCAATTTCAATGGGGTCTTTGGTTTTGGGAGTTTTCATTGCTTTTGCAATGGTGGGTTCTGTGAGTTCATCAAGATTTGATGAGCTCTTTCAGCCCAGCTGGGCACTTGACCATTTTGCCTATGAAGGAGAGCTTATGAAGATGAAACTCGACAACTATTCTGGTATGAAACCCATTCGTTTTTTTCAATTTGACACAGCTGAAATTTTCCTTATTTAAACCTACTTTTTTGTATAGAACTTCATTTATCTCTTAATGAAAAAGAGTGATCTGATCATAATATTGTTATATGTATGTGATCAGATGTCATCAGAGGGCCCATATCACAATGAATTTGATTTTGAGTTCCTGGGCAACACCACAGGGGAACCTTACCTAGTACAGACCAATGTATATGTCAATGGAGTTGGCAATCGGGAACAAAGATTGAACCTCTGGTTTGATCCCACTAAGGATTTTCATTCGTACTCACTTCTGTGGAATCGTCGCCAAGTTGTGTAAGCACCATTCTTCATTTTAATTTGGTCGAAAATCAATTTTACTCGTGTATTCGGTTAAAGATTATCGAATGATTATCTTAGAAGTTTGTGTAATGTGTTTTTGTTTAGATTCTTGGTCGATGCGACGCCGGTTCGTGTACATTCGAATTTGGAGCACAAGGGGATTCCATATCCTAAAGACCAATCCATGGGAGTTTACAGCTCGATATGGAATGCTGATGATTGGGCCACACAAGGTGGGAGAGTGAAGACTGATTGGTCACATGCCCCTTTCATTGCAAGCTACACGGGATTCGAGATCGATGCTTGTGAGTGTCCTGAGGTAGTGGCAGCTGTCGATAACATCAAGCGATGTAGCGCCGCTGGTGGCGAGAAAGGGTATTGGTGGGATGAGCCAACAATGTCGGAACTGAGCCTCCACCAGAGCCACCAGCTTCAGTGGGTTCGGGCCAATCACATGGTTTACGACTATTGCAAAGATACCTCGAGATTCCCGGTCGCTCCGGTCGAATGCCTGCACCATCACCACTAGGGATGTGTTGATCTTGGAGTGTGTCAATTCCATTGTAAAGATGTGATAAAGCTTTCATCATTTGTCACACCCCGTGTTAAATAGTTTTGAACGTGCACTATGATGTAATATAATGTGGTGAAATTAATTTTTTATTTCCTTCTTTGCGTCCATGATCAAAATTTGTTTAGTTGTGCAATTTTTTATTGCTTGTCATTTTCGTATTTGAAAAATATCTTAAACGAGACTGTCCAAAAAGATTGAGGACCATGAAGGACTCTTCTTATATAATATTTTAATTAAAAGATGATAGAGATTTGTCTCTTATTCACGGAGTTGAGTGGATATAACAAAAGAGGGTCCTATCGATTGACCTCTTGCATAATTATATCATGGATAAGAAAACGGAAGATACTTTTGTTGACCTCGATTTTTACCACCGGTTGAGGGATTTTGTCCCTGCCTCGACATCTCGATTAGTTGAGAAATCCTGTCTCCAATTTTTGAGAGAAGAATTTTTTACCATCCATGTATTCCCTATACGCATCCACAAAAAGGGAGAATAGTGATTATTTTGAGGTTTAATTTATTAAATCAAGTGGGCTATAGTGCCCCGTTCACGGGGCCATTTCACGGGACTGTAAAAGGTCAGTGGGCCCATTATGACACAGCCCAAAAGAAAGGCTGTCTCCACAACGTGCTAATTTTTGTGGAAATTACAGCCAACAAGAGTTCTAAACTTCGCAATTCAAAATTAATATTTACAAGTTTTCTTTTTAAAAATCAGATGATAATAAAAATTTTAAATACTACAAAATTAAATATATATGTTAATCCCACCTAACCATACCCAACCACTCCCAAACCCTAATAATTTTCGTTCTCTATCCCATCTTCTATCCTCTCTATTGCAACTATCGTAAGCCGTCGCTAGAGAGTATCTAGATGACGTTGCTGTGATCTGCTGTTGTCCGATATGGTGATGATGTCGTCTTTATATTTCAATACGCATCGAAATCGTCTCTCTACCGAACTTCACATGGCAATATTGTTCGCCGTTCGTAGGAGCTATCATGCGCGGGTGCCGCTACTAATGGTGTTGTGGTTCGCAGCATCATTTGATAGCGTTCGTGTTTTGCATTTGTCGTGATGATGTCGCTACGACCACAGTCATTGGTATCTGGTTTTTGGATAATGTCACAGTGCTCTTAGTCGATTAGATATGGTGATATATGGCTGTGGTGGTGGTTTTAGCGACGGTGGTTTTGATGATGTGGTGGTGGTGGTGGTGATTGGATCTGGTTAGGATGCATGTTTGTGGTGCTGTATGTGGTATAGTGCAATGGTTAGGTGGTGGTGGTGTTGTGGGTACGATGTGTTGTCTGTGATGGTGATGTCAACGTGGTGGTGGCTCTAGTGATGCTAACTGGTTGTTGTGCGGTGGTGGTGTTTAACGATAGTGCTCTGTGCGATGCGATAGTGGGTGATGGTCACAATGGTGTTGCTGTTGAGAGTTGTGATGGTGGTTCTGGTGGCAACGTTGGTAATGGTGCTACCGGAGGCAGTGATGAAGTGTGGTTGTATATGTTGGCAATGGTCCATGACTAATAAACAATATGTAACCAATGAGAAAGATAAATTGTGATAAAAAAAAAAAAAATAATGTGTGATCTAAAAATGTTAATTTGTGAGATAATTTGTGATTGTCTAATGGTTGTGACTTATCATATTTGTGATTTATGACTAATAAAAAGAACTTTGAACTATAAAATTTTTGAATTGTGACCATATAATAATTTGTAACATATAAACTTCTGATTTGTGAATGAAAAATAATGTGACTAACTAAATCGTTAATTTGTGACCAAATTGTATAGATTTATGACATTAATATATTTAATTAATGAAATCTATAATTAATTAATTAATTAAATCATAAATAAATTTTAACAAGTATCTGATTTTTAAAATTTAAAACCGTTATTAATATTTTTTGAAATAAGTGAAACTTGACCTCTTAATTACGAATTTTTCTCTTAAATTTTAGGTGGGGCTAGGGAAGGGACATGGATTAGCCTTTCCATGCCACAGTGGAGTTACTCACCTTTGGATGGTTTTAACACGTGTTTGGGCTTGCTTATAATTATTTATAAGTATTGAAATTCATTACTTTTCACCAGAGAAGTAGAAGTCTCTCTTCTCTCTCTCTCTCTCTCTCTCTCTCTCTCTTTCAATCAATGGCGTCTTCTGTTCCAATTTCAATGGGGTCTTTGGTTTTGGGAGTTTTCATTGCTTTTGCAATGGTGGGTTCTGTGAGTTCATCAAGATTTGATGAGCTCTTTCAGCCCAGCTGGGCACTTGACCATTTTGCCTATGAAGGAGAGCTTATGAAGATGAAACTCGACAACTATTCTGGTATGAAACCCATTCGTTTTTAGGTGTTTTTTTTTTTTTTGTCAAAAAAGGGTTATACAGAAAGTTTTCAAGTTGAAAGTTCTCATCATGTAAAATTTCTTGCAATTTCTCAATTTTAAGTGTTGATACTCACTGTTAGTCATATTTTCTGATTTTCTACTTTTAAGAGAATAAGTTTCTTATTTTTGCAATGCAGGAGCTGGGTTTTCATCAAAGAGCAAATATATGTTTGGGAAAGTCAGTATTAAGATCAAGCTAGTAGAGGGTGATTCTGCTGGAACTGTCACTGCTTTCTATGTAAACTTCTTCATTTCTCACCCATTTTCATTTATTTCACTGTATATTTTCACTCATTTTTACTGTATTTCCTTGCAAGATTGAACAAATATCTTTATAATTGCCCAGTTTCGTTCAATGCATTTATTTAGACTGTCAGAAAGAAAAATATTTCAATTTGACACAGCTGAAATTTTCCTTATTTAAACCTACTTTTTTGTATAGAACTTCATTTATCTCTTAATCAAAAAGACTGATCTGATCATAATATTGTTATATGTATGTAATCAGATGTCATCAGAGGGCCCATATCACAATGAATTTGATTTTGAGTTCCTGGGCAACACCACAGGGGAACCTTACCTAGTACAGACCAATGTATATGTCAATGGAGTTGGCAATAGGGAACAAAGATTGAACCTCTGGTTTGACCCTACTAAGGATTTTCATTCGTACTCACTTCTCTGGAATCGTCGCCAAGTTGTGTAAGCACCATTCTTCATTTTAATTTGGTCGAAAATCAATTTTACTCGTGTATTCGGTTAAAGATTATCGAATGATTATCTTAGAAGTTTGTGTAATGTGTTTTTGTTTAGATTCTTGGTCGATGAGACGCCGGTTCGTGTACATTCGAATTTGGAGCACAAGGGGATTCCATATCCTAAAGACCAATCCATGGGAGTTTACAGCTCGATATGGAATGCTGATGATTGGGCCACACAAGGTGGGAGAGTGAAGACTGATTGGTCACATGCCCCTTTCATTGCAAGCTACACGGGATTCGAGATCGATGCTTGTGAGTGTCCTGAGGTAGTGGCAGCTGTCGATAACATCAAGCGATGTAGCGCCGCTGGTGGCGAGAAAGGGTATTGGTGGGATGAGCCAACAATGTCGGAACTGAGCCTCCACCAGAGCCACCAGCTTCAGTGGGTTCGGGCCAATCACATGGTTTACGACTATTGCAAAGATACCTCGAGATTCCCGGTCGCTCCGGTCGAATGCCTGCACCATCACCACTAGGGATGTGTTGATCTTGGAGTGTGTCAATTCCATTGTAAAGATGTGATAAAGCTTTCATCATTTGTCACACCCCGTGTTAAATAGTTTTGAACGTGCACTATGATGTAATATAATGTGGTGAAATTAATTTTTTATTTCCTTCTTTGCGTCCATGATCAAAATTTGTTTAGTTGTGCAATTTTTTATTGCTTGTCATTTTCGTATTTGAAAAATATCTTAAACGAGACTGTCCAAAAAGATTGAGGACCATGAAGGACTCTTCTTATATAATATTTTAATTAAAAGATGATAGAGATTTGTCTCTTATTCACGGAGTTGAGTGGATATAACAAAAGAGGGTCCTATCGATTGACCTCTTGCATAATTATATCATGGATAAGAAAACGGAAGATACTTTTGTTGACCTCGATTTTTACCACCGGTTGAGGGATTTTGTCCCTGCCTCGACATCTCGATTAGTTGAGAAATCCTGTCTCCAATTTTTGAGAGAAGAATTTTTTACCATCCATGTATTCCCTATACGCATCCACAAAAAGGGAGAATAGTGATTATTTTGAGGTTTAATTTATTAAATCAAGTGGGCTATAGTGCCCCGTTCACGGGGCCATTTCACGGGACTGTAAAAGGTCAGTGGGCCCATTATGACACAGCCCAAAAGAAAGGCTGTCTCCACAACGTGCTAATTTTTGTGGAAATTACAGCCAACAAGAGTTCTAAACTTCGCAATTCAAAATTAATATTTACAAGTTTTCTTTTTAAAAATCAGATGATAATAAAAATTTTAAATACTACAAAATTAAATATATATGTTAATCCCACCTAACCATACCCAACCACTCCCAAACCCTAATAATTTTCGTTCTCTATCCCATCTTCTATCCTCTCTATTGCAACTATCGTAAGCCGTCGCTAGAGAGTATCTAGATGACGTTGCTGTGATCTGCTGTTGTCCGATATGGTGATGATGTCGTCTTTATATTTCAATACGCATCGAAATCGTCTCTCTACCGAACTTCACATGGCAATATTGTTCGCCGTTCGTAGGAGCTATCATGCGCGGGTGCCGCTACTAATGGTGTTGTGGTTCGCAGCATCATTTGATAGCGTTCGTGTTTTGCATTTGTCGTGATGATGTCGCTACGACCACAGTCATTGGTATCTGGTTTTTGGATAATGTCACAGTGCTCTTAGTCGATTAGATATGGTGATATATGGCTGTGGTGGTGGTTTTAGCGACGGTGGTTTTGATGATGTGGTGGTGGTGGTGGTGATTGGATCTGGTTAGGATGCATGTTTGTGGTGCTGTATGTGGTATAGTGCAATGGTTAGGTGGTGGTGGTGTTGTGGGTACGATGTGTTGTCTGTGATGGTGATGTCAACGTGGTGGTGGCTCTAGTGATGCTAACTGGTTGTTGTGCGGTGGTGGTGTTTAACGATAGTGCTCTGTGCGATGCGATAGTGGGTGATGGTCACAATGGTGTTGCTGTTGAGAGTTGTGATGGTGGTTCTGGTGGCAACGTTGGTAATGGTGCTACCGGAGGCAGTGATGAAGTGTGGTTGTATATGTTGGCAATGGTCCATGACTAATAAACAATATGTAACCAATGAGAAAGATAAATTGTGATAAAAAAAAAAAAAATAATGTGTGATCTAAAAATGTTAATTTGTGAGATAATTTGTGATTGTCTAATGGTTGTGACTTATCATATTTGTGATTTATGACTAATAAAAAAAACTTTGAACTATAAAATTTTTGAATTGTGACCATATAATAATTTGTAACATATAAACTTCTGATTTGTGAATGAAAAATAATGTGACTAACTAAATCGTTAATTTGTGACCAAATTGTATAGATTTATGACATTAATATATTTAATTAATGAAATGTATAATTAATTAATTAAGTAAATCATAAATAAATTTTAACAAGTATCTGATTTTTAAAATTTGAAACCATTATTAATATTTTTTGAAATAAGTGAAACTTAATCTCTTAATTATGAATTTTTCTCTTAAATTTTAGGTGGGGCTAGGGAAGGGACATGGATTAGCCTTTCCATGCCACAGTGGAGTTACTCACCTTTGGATGGTTTTAACACATGTTTGGGCTTGCTTATAATTATTTATAAGTATTGAAATTCATTACTTTTCATGGGGCACGTTGGATTGTATTATGGTTCTTATAGGTGATTTAACAAAACATGTATCGATTACCCAAATTTATTTTTTTATTAGGAACACTTTCTGTTTGTAGTATTCTACCGATCTCCTTGTCTTGCTTGAAATCCATCTGATATTCTTTTGAGTAGTCCATGATATTGGTCGATGGCCTAGAAATCACCTGACCTTATTTATTTATAACCAAAATAACTTAGACATGAATAATTTTCTCTAATATTCTATATGTAATCTTACGATAACTTATCAATATGTCCATTTTTACGTGAACCAATTCTTATGATAGTCTTTTCATAAATATGAATAAGAAATATATAAATATATTCATTTCATGGCAAAACAGATTCTCTATTTAAATATTGAATCCTTTAGTGACTCTGATTACTGTTATCTTCGTTCATGTTTCTGATAGGAACAAATAACTATAATTGACATCTTTCACAAACTTTTGAACACAAACTCTAATTTTAATATTTGTCATTTCAAATCTTAATGTAAATTTACTTGGAATAAGTTCCTTGAAATTCTTTGTGAACAAAATCTACCTTCCAATCTTTATTGTAGAGTAGATAAATTATTTAAGTGAATCAAAATTACCTTCCAATCTTCTAAAAGAGAGCAGAATTTTAAGTTTCATAGCACCTCAATTACCAAATATTTATCTCCACAATTCCTAATCACAAAAAGTAAAATCCACCCCCACCAAATATCGGTTGATGCCAAGCATAATAATTAAAGTAGATTTAATTGCCAATTAGTGTAAACCAACTGTATTATTTATATTGATTTGGTTTTTACATAGAGTGAAATGAATTAAACGTGTTAATTAATAACTGTTATAACATCCATCCCTTTATTTTTTTGGATGACAGGAGAACCTGTCAGTCAGGTAAATCGCACTCTGCAAGTTCGGTGTAACAGATTCGATCGAGAAAGTGTTGGTAAGGGGAATCGAACTCGTAACCAAAGATCTAAGCGCTCACTTATTCCACCAACTCGACCACCCCATGAAGGGCCATCCATCTCTTTATTAATGCTATCAAATCATCTGTACTAATTAATCTTTGAAAGAAGCTATAATCCAGCCAAAATAGGCAATATTGCATATTCAATATGGTGTGACAGTCAACCAATTTTATTACATGCATCTCTTCAATAATTCTATATAATCACGTGAAGTGGAATGTACTAAATATGTCCAATAAAAAAATATTTCATTCAAAAATATTCAATAATTGCCCATTGAGAATAAGGTAAATATGCAGCTAGAAATGATTGCCATTACATTATTGCTCAACAAATAATTCCCAATCGAATAGTTAATATTCATTCATAAGGCCTAGGCACCATCCAAAGTCAATATTCTATTAGTTAAGATAATTGACGCCGGTTCGTGTACATTCGAATTTGGAGCACAAGGGGATTCCATATCCTAAAGACCAATCCATGGGAGTTTACAGCTCGATATGGAATGCTGATGATTGGGCCACACAAGGTGGGAGAGTGAAGACTGATTGGTCACATGCCCCTTTCATTGCAAGCTACACGGGATTCGAGATCGATGCTTGTGAGTGTCCTGAGGTAGTGGCAGCTGTCGATAACATCAAGCGATGTAGCGCCACTGGTGGCGAGAAAGGGTATTGGTGGGATGAGCCAACAATGTCGGAACTGAGCCTCCACCAGAGCCACCAGCTTCAGTGGGTTCGGGCCAATCACATGGTTTACGACTATTGCAAAGATACCTCGAGATTCCCGGTCGCTCCGGTCGAATGCCTGCACCATCACCACTAGGGATGTGTTGATCTTGGAGTGTGTCAATTCCATTGTAAAGATGTGATAAAGCTTTCATCATTTGTCACACCCCGTGTTAAATAGTTTTGAACGTGCACTATGATGTAATATAATGTGGTGAAATTAATTTTTTATTTCCTTCTTTGCGTCCATGATCAAAATTTGTTTAGTTGTGCAATTTTTTATTGCTTGTCATTTTCGTATTTGAAAAATATCTTAAACGAGACTGTCCAAAAAGATTGAGGACCATGAAGGACTCTTCTTATATAATATTTTAATTAAAAGATGATAGAGATTTGTCTCTTATTCACGAAGTTGAGTGGATATAACAAAAGAGGGCAGTTGGAGGCACATCCTGCGATTAACCGGACTGTGTGAAGAGGGGCCGGATCACAGACCCAAGGATTAGTCTAGAATAGGACACCTTGTAAAAAAAAAA
>NC_036257.1:3179701-3182798 GCF_002742605.1 Olea europaea var. sylvestris | reverse complement strand
ATCTCTTTATTAATGCTATCAAATCATCTGTACTAATTAATCTTTGAAAGAAGCTATAATCCAGCCAAAATAGGCAATATTGCATATTCAATATGGTGTGACAGTCAACCAATTTTATTACATGCATCTCTTCAATAATTCTATATAATCACGTGAAGTGGAATGTACTAAATATGTCCAATAAAAAAATATTTCATTCAAAAATATTCAATAATTGCCCATTGAGAATAAGGTAAATATGCAGCTAGAAATGATTGCCATTACATTATTGCTCAACAAATAATTCCCAATCGAATAGTTAATATTCATTCATAAGGCCTAGGCACCATCCAAAGTCAATATTCTATTAGTTAAGATAATTCAATTAATTTAGACCACTCAATCAAATGTTCTTATCTATGCTTTATAGAAATTAATTATAAAAAGTTTCTTCCATGACTAAGGTGTTTAGCTCAATGATTAAAATTCGATTCCTTGAAGAGGCCTCTTCGAGATAATACTACACTTCCACTTTCCATCTATCCTAAGATTCTTAACACTTGGTGAAGTGTTAATATTCACAATTTAAAAAAAATAATAATAATATTAAATGCTATAATGAAGCTTAGAGTTTTGAGGCATAGTGACAAGATTTAAATAGGATATCCTTGAGAATGCCTCTAATAATATTAAATGCTATAATGAAGCTTAGAGTTTTGAGGCATAGTGACAAGATTTAAATAGGATATCCTTGAGAATGCCTCGTTTTGTATGCGTGTATCATTGCACTTCTACTTAACACCTATCGTAAAAGCTTTCTTGAATATTTTCGTGAGTGTTGAGATTCATATCGCAAAAACACAACTGCATAGCAACAAGATTTAAATGAGATATCTTGACAATGCCTCGTCTTATCTACATATGTTACTCTTGTTAGAGCCTCATTCTCCAAAAAATTATTTTTTCTCCAAAATTATTTTCAACCACTTATTCATCCAATAAAATAATTTTACACGTAAACTCAAAATTTTTCTTTACTTTTTAAATACGCATATACCAATAAATTACAATTACAAAGCCTTAGTTTCGTGTGAAAAATAGGGTTCAAAAGATGCATTTTTGTACTTTCACTTAACACTTATCAGAACGATAAGAAAAATGAAGGTTGAACAAGGTTAAAAAAAAGGAAAGTGTGGACAGACTGAGTTGACAGCATTTGGTTGGGTATTTTTTTTCAAACTGTCTATTCATGCTTCGACAAGTGTCCCAGTTTTTGGCCCGGGTCCAAAAAGATTGAGGACCATGAAGGACTCTTCTTATATAATATTTTAATTAAAAGATGATAGAGATTTGTCTCTTATTCACGGAGTTGAGTGGATATAACAAAAGAGGGTCCTATCGATTGACCTCTTGCATAATTATATCATGGATAAGAAAACGGAAGATACTTTTGTTGACCTCGATTTTTACCACCGGTTGAGGGATTTTGTCCCTGCCTCGACATCTCGATTAGTTGAGAAATCCTGTCTCCAATTTTTGAGAGAAGAATTTTTTACCATCCATGTATTCCCTATACGCATCCACAAAAAGGGAGAATAGTGATTATTTTGAGGTTTAATTTATTAAATCAAGTGGGCTATAGTGCCCCGTTCACGGGGCCATTTCACGGGGACTGTAAAAGGTCAGTGGGCCCATTATGACACAGCCCAAAAGAAAGGCTGTCTCCACAACGTGCTAATTTTTGTGGAAATTACAGCCAACAAGAGTTCTAAACTTCGCAATTCAAAATTAATATTTACAAGTTTTCTTTTTAAAAATCAGATGATAATAAAAATTTTAAATACTACAAAATTAAATATATATGTTAATCCCACCTAACCATACCCAACCACTCCCAAACCCTAATAATTTTCGTTCTCTATCCCATCTTCTATCCTCTCTATTGCAACTATCGTAAGCCGTCGCTAGAGAGTATCTAGATGACGTTGCTGTGATCTGCTGTTGCCCGATATGGTGATGATGTCGTCTTTATATTGCAATACGCATCGAAATCGTCTCTCTACCGAACTTCACATGGCAATATTGTTCGCCGTTCGTAGGAGCTATCATGCGCGGGTGCCGCTACTAATGGTGTTGTGGTTCGCAGCATCATTTGATAGCGTTCGTGTTTTGCATTTGTCGTGATGATGTCGCTACGACCACAGTCATTGGTATCTGGTTTTTGGATAATGTCACAGTGCTCTTAGTCGATTAGATATGGTGATATATGGCTGTGGTGGTGGTTTTAGCGACGGTGGTTTTGATGATGTGGTGGTGGTGGTGGTGATTGGATCTGGTTAGGATGCATGTTTGTGGTGCTGTATGTGGTATAGTGCAATGGTTAGGTGGTGGTGGTGTTGTGGGTACGATGTGTTGTCTGTGATGGTGATGTCAACGTGGTGGTGGCTCTAGTGATGCTAACTGGTTGTTGTGCGGTGGTGGTGTTTAACGATAGTGCTCTGTGCGATGCGATAGTGGGTGATGGTCACAATGGTGTTGCTGTTGAGAGTTGTGATGGTGGTTCTGGTGGCAACGTTGGTAATGGTGCTACCGGAGGCAGTGATGAAGTGTGGTTGTATATGTTGGCAATGGTCCATGACTAATAAACAATATGTAACCAATGAGAAAGATAAATTGTGATAAAAAAAAAAAATAATGTGTGATCTAAAAATGTTAATTTGTGAGATAATTTGTGATTGTCTAATGGTTGTGACTTATCATATTTGTGATTTATGACTAATAAAAAGAACTTTGAACTATAAAATTTTTGAATTGTGACCATATAATAATTTGTAACATATAAACTTCTGATTTGTGAATGAAAAATAATGTGACTAACTAAATCGTTAATTTGTGACCAAATTGTATAGATTTATGACATTAATATATTTAATTAATGAAATGTATAATTAATTAATTAAGTAAATCATAAATAAATTTTAACAAGTATCTGATTTTTAAAATTTGAAACCTTTACCCTTATTTTTGGAATGGATGATACTTAACTTTTTAGCTTTAAATTTTTCCCTTGAACTAATAAAATATATAATTAATTAATTAAATCATAAATAAATTTTAA
>NC_036257.1:3150223-3178457 GCF_002742605.1 Olea europaea var. sylvestris | reverse complement strand
ATCTCTTTATTAATGCTATCAAATCATCTGTACTAATTAATCTTTGAAAGAAGCTATAATCCAGCCAAATTATGCAATATTGCATATTCAATATGGTGTGACAGTCAACCAATTTTATTACATGCATCTCTTTAATGATTCTATATAATCACGTGAAGTGGAGTGTACTAAATATTTCCAATAAAAAAATATTTCATTAAAAAATATTCAATAATTGCCCATTGAGAATAAGGTAAATATGCAGCTAGAAATGATTGCCATTACATTATTGCTCAACAAATAATTCCCAATCGAATAGTTAATATTCATTCATAAGGCCTAGGCACCATCCAAAGTCAATATTCTATTAGTTAAGATAATTCAATTAATTTAGACCACTCAATCAAATGTTCTTATCTATGCTTTATAGAAATTAATTATAAAAAGTTTCTTCCATGACTAAGGTGTTTAGCTCAATGATTAAAATTCGATTCCTTGAAGAGGCCTCTTCGAGATAATACTACACTTCCACTTTCCATCTATCCTAAGATTCTTAACACTTGGTGAAGTGTTAATATTCACAATTTAAAAAAAATAATAATAATATTAAATGCTATAATGAAGCTTAGAGTTTTGAGGCATAGTGACAAGATTTAAATAGGATATCCTTGAGAATGCCTCGTTTTGTATGCGTGTATCATTGCACTTCTACTTAACACCTATCGTAAAAGCTTTCTTGAATATTTTCGTGAGTGTTGAGATTCATATCGCAAAAACACAACTGCATAGCAACAAGATTTAAATGAGATATCTTGACAATGCCTCGTCTTATCTACATATGTTACTCTTGTTAGAGCCTCATTCTCCAAAAAATTATTTTTTCTCCAAAATTATTTTCAACCACTTATTCATCCAATAAAATAATTTTACACGTAAACTCAAAATTTTTCTTTACTTTTTAAATACGCATATACCAATAAATTACAATTACAAAGCCTTAGTTTCGTGTGAAAAATAGGGTTCAAAAGATGCATTTTTGTACTTTCACTTAACACTTATCAGAACGATAAGAAAAATGAAGGTTGAACAAGGTTAAAAAAAAGGAAAGTGTGGACAGACTGAGTTGACAGCATTTGGTTGGGTATTTTTTTTCAAACTGTCTATTCATGCTTCGACAAGTGTCCCAGTTTTTGGCCCGGTTTTTGTAGTATTTCTGTAATGATAAAGGGTTCGTCTGACCTTTGTCTTGGGTTAAACTCAAAGATCCATGGATTCCAGCCATTGTCTTAAATTCAGCATTTCCAACTGATGAAGAGTAATACTAACCTATCCAACTGATGAAGAGTAATACTAACCTATAAACAGCTGGAACCAGTATAGCACGTAATTAATATAGCACTATGAGACATCATAAATAAAGATGATAAAACTACCCCATCAGAGTGGACCCTATCAGTAGTACTGGTTTAACTCTTTTGAGCCCATCGATTCAAAACTAGGACAACTGATTGCTTTTGAATTTGTGCTATAGCCTATAGGACACCAATTATTTAAGGGCACTGTGTGTTTTAAAATGAGATAAAAGGCAGAGAACATGATGGATATTGGGTGAGGAAGAGTGATGGATATGTGCTTGGAGGGATGGATTTGGACCACATCAAATGATCGGTGCCCCAGAAATTGATTGCACGAGGGGACCCCATTTGAAATGATAAAATATTGAGGTCTAACTCACATTTTAAGAACTAAAAGAAGATTGGCTGTTTACCACTTTAATGATCACATTACTCAGTGTGTATATGGGATTTGGTACCTATACACTTGGATCATGGTCGTATCGCATTTCAATTCTCGTACACGTTCTCATCGCGTCGCATTTCAATACTTGTTCCCGTTCTCATTTCAGTGCAAGTTAAGTTATACTATAAAAGATTACAGATTTTGTAGTTACGTTACGGGTCAAGTTGTAATAGAGGATTTGACCAAGTATGATTATGTTGTACTATAGTTTATCACTGATATCATGGAAAAAGTTTCATATAAGTACTCAGTGTCTGAACTTTTTCTTTTCTCAAGTTTCTTAGCCCATGTTTGGTATTGACTTAAATTAGATTTTAATATAAATCAAAATCAAAGTCAAAGTCAAAGTCAAAATTAAACAATCAATATTAACCATATATTTCATGAGTTCCGCAACTTTTCAACCTTACGCTTCAAAAACTTCTATCAAAATTTACTAAAAAATTAATTTTAATCTCCACCAAATAGAGGCTTAGATTACTACCAAGCTTAAATTTCTACATTTGTAAATTAAGTTGACTAGATGGTTATGGTATTTGAAATAAACAAGCCCATGTCACTAGACTGCATGCCTTTTCAACATCTAAGCGATTACTTTCAAGTAAGGCAACATTTGACAGCAACGTTTAATAGTAATTCTGTCTTGCACTAGTATAGGTGATAATAGATGTCCTTCTAGACTTCTTCAATAAATTAATTTGTATATTAACTTTGTTAACCTAATTTTTGAAGGGATGATGTGGTCAACAAATCTCTGTTTCACTCACTACCATGTAGTCTTGTTCCTGCATACTTGGATAAATCATTAGTTATACGTGATCTTCTCTGGTAATGGGGGAGGCGATCGTGAACACTCCAACAGTCAAATTAGTAGAGAGAGATATATCTTGTTTTCACGATCTTGTGAATGATAGACTTTCATCTTAGTAGGTTGAACGTCAACATCTTGGTATGATCAATGATCACTGACAGCAGTTGAAGGGACAAGCTGAACTGGAAATGGAACTTTCAAGACCATTTTGGAATTAAAGAAGAAAAGGAATAATGGCCATTTTCACTACTATACTTCTTGCTGCCCGAAAGAATGAGAAAAGCCAGACTGCCAGAGGGAAAATTTCACAGGGTTGGTACAGGTCACTCACAAACAGGTGTGTCCCACGATTTTTTGTGTATTTTTTTAATAAGATGAGACCCACCTCTTTATCAGAGTCTGTATAAATCCTGTGAAATTTTCCCATAACAGTGTAGCATTTCTCCAAAAGAATATACCTAATGTAAAATGTGTTATGGTTAAATATTAGTATGGTCAAGCTCGATAACTATAAGATCAAGTGTGAAGGAGCTTTTGTCAATAAATAACCTATTTTTGTCTCAACTATGAATCCCATTGTCCAGTAACATTTATTATAAAACTCAAATATTTGAAGGCAACTAGCGAAAAAAATGTACGAGTAGCTTCAATTCATTACAAAGTTCTAACTTGACTAGCTCTAATACCAGTCTCAACTTCTCGTGTGCTATCACATAAAAAAATTTCGTATTTTCAAATCGATTTTAATTGAGAATGACGCTCAACAAAATCAACAATAGAACTTAGTTTGAAGAAATTCTTGTAGACTTGCAACTTAAACAAGATTTGGGAACAAGATTTGGGCTTGGCTCGGGAAGAAATAGAATGGGTAAGGAGGAATCTGGTCCGGAGGTAGGTAGGTGGTGAAAAGCAGATTTTTTCTTCTTCTAATTTATTTTTATTTTTTGTTTTAAAGACGATAACAATGGTTTTGGCTGATTATTTTGTGAAAGAAAAATCTGACTTTGGCCGAGTGTTGTTAATCAGGTCTCTCTCATGTTGAATAATGATATTCGTTCCTCATTGATATTGCTGTACGTTTATAAGAATCAATTTTTGCTTTGTTGAGGATGCTAGCATTGAACAAAACTTTCGACTTGAACCGAAACGAACAGGTCTTCTTAAGTTAAATATCATAACGGACATCTGAATTGAGAACTGATGGATTTGGCTCGATTCTCGATTCTAGATCAAGAACCAATTCTCCCTAATTTTTTAATTAATTTATTTTAAATAAGTCAAAATTTTTTTTTCTAAATAAATTTTATAATTAATTAATTTAGCTCAAACAAAAAAAATATGATTTTCTTATTTTTAATCTTTAGTCCAAGCCCAACTAAATCAAATCGATCTAAGTTTTATTCAAATCTGTTATTCTACCGTAGTGCCGTTTCTCTCGTTCTAGATAAATCGATTTGAAGGTCGACAACATCTCTCTTAATTATTGAGCTTATTATACTGCTCTTTCTGTGATTTTAACAATTAAATCTATGAAAAACTCAGTAAAGAGAGATGCAAAAGAAATATAACATAGGAGTAGTTATTTAGTAAGACCTAAAATTGAACATGTCATTAGTTGAATTAATATAATTTTGTAAATATTAAATTATTTAATTATAGTACGAACTCGGGAATCGAATGGAATCGAATCGAACCTGAATGATTCCATAATTAAATTTGGACTCAACGATTCCACTTACTAAATACTCAAAAACTTGGAGTCATGTTCGGTTCTCGTTAGAAACGAACCGAATCGGATCATGTCTAGTCTTAGAAGACAGAATCAATTATATAAATAATCAATAAATGTTTATAAATTTTTAATTTAGAATTGTTGTATGTTTGAAAATCAATACATTAAAATAGGGATGCGTAGAAAAATTTAAAAACTGATCAATTGAGTCGAGTAGGGTCAACTTGAACTAAAATTTCAGATCGATTCGATTTGATTAATATTTAATTCATAAAAAATTGGATTGGATTGGTTATGTTTTTAGCAACCAACCTGTCAATATTAGTTGACCCAGCTTGTTGATATCTTATTTTATTTTCATTTAAAAATTCAGATTTTTAACTTTCAAACTTAAAAATTGAAATAATAATAACAAACCTAATTTTTTTCTCAAATATTCTATAAACCATCTATGACCCTTTACAAAAACTCCAAATTACAAATAAAAGAAGAAGAAGATGAATAAGTTGTAAATTTCAAATTCAGATTGTAGCCTTACTTTTAATTTTGCTGTAATTATTTGTTGGCAAATTATCAGATATATAAGATGACTTTGCGAAAATCAGTCCTTTATGTTGGATTGTGTGCTCATATAGTATATTTTTTTAATGATAAATAAATTGTGATTTAATTAATTTATTATTGAGCATGCGAATTAAACGTATCATGATCACTTGTAACAATATAAGCTGAGTACTTGTGCTTAGAAACACAGTGAGAATTTATATTTTGATCATAAATAAATTGTACACAATCAATGTATGAGGGTTGACACCTTGTACTAGAATGTTGTAGTATTAATCGATTCACTATTTAGGTTTGTGATTTATATTTATCATAGAAATAGTTAAAGGTGATATTAATACACTTGGAGTATATTGAACAGACAATGTATCGAGTTTAATTCTATAGAATGACTATGAGTGGAATTAAATTTTACTTGACTACAGTATATTTCATCTAAATCCCTAGACAGTGTTATGTATATTTTTACGTGTTTTAATGATTTTTTAATTCATCAATCGGTGATATCAACTCGATTGTTCAACTATCTCGATGAGTTGGGAATTTAAGAATGAACTAAGTATAGAATATGAACTCGGGTGGGGAACCGTCACTCTGAAAATTGGGTGGAATGACTAGTAAAATTTTTTTGTTCAATAGTTAAAATCTGAGTTCAGTGTCTATTGACGGCTAAATTTTGACATATGTGATTAGTTCGCAAGACTGTTTAAGAAAATGGTATTTAAGTTAGAATAATTAAAAGGATAAAACGATCATTTATGCTCGTACCTAATCATCGAATCTCGAATAAGGATAAAATACATATATTGCAGGTGAAAAGAAAGTATTGTAAATTTATTGACTTCTATGATCTTATATGTTCCAAGAGTTCAGTTTTTTGCCTTTAGTGCAAAAAACAAACACTAATAATTAGATTGTGTAGTTTATGATCGACTAGACATGATCTAATTTTTGGATCTGGGATAATATATGTCCCATCAGGTCCTAGCGGTTGCTCTATAAAGTATTTGAACTTAATTACGATAATTATAATAGTTTTGGGTTTAATTCTAATTACAATAAAATTTTGTATTTATTTGTAATTACTGTGAAAGTTGTAACTTACTTACAATTGAAGTTCTATGACTACACATATAACTAAATATAAACTAATTGGATTTGGACTTTAATTAAAACTTCTATTTGAATGTGAAATTATTATTTTACAAGGATTGAAACTTTCCATCTCTATAAATAGAGACTAGATAGAACCTAGAATTTGTACAATAATCATAATACATAATTTCATAGTAATCAAATTTAGAGTGAAAAAAGAGAGAAAATATATTTTTCTTGCTTCATCATCCAATCCAAGAATTAGTTTTTTGATTTACATAAAAGAAAGTGCCCACCCACCGTGTAGTCTTGACTTTGGAGAGTACCATAGGAGACTTGAAAGTTTGAAGTATCAAGTCCTTGAAATTAAAATGCAGAAAGCTCGTGATCTAAATGGCTAGAAGTTGATGATTCAAAATTAATTTAAGAATTGATCATCGAATTTAAGTAAAAATTTGAATCGTAAATTCTTTATATAACATGCTTGTAACCATCTAGACAATTTTATTTATTGAACGCAAGAAATTTTTCGATTTTTGGATAATTCTGCTTTCGCGTTTCAACAACTGAGCAATCAAGATCATTCATGTGCTTGTTAATCTTGAATCTTGATGGCAAGTTCTAGTCGATCG
This sequence comes from Olea europaea var. sylvestris, assembly GCF_002742605.1. NCBI lineage: Eukaryota > Viridiplantae > Streptophyta > Magnoliopsida > Lamiales > Oleaceae > Olea > Olea europaea. Next base: position 3,171,844 of record NC_036257.1, on the reverse strand, counting down.
ATGTTTAGGAATAATTTAATATATATTGATTAAACGATTGGTTTATTATAAACCGTGATCCAATTATTTGTGATCAATTCTTGATGTAATTTGTTATTTCGAGTATATAATGAGATAGGTGAATTACGACTCCATCATCTTGATTTAATTTCCTATTCAATTAGATTAAAAATTATGAGCCTATGGGAAATAAAATTTATGTAATTATTACAATTCTTGTAAATTTTGTATCTGTAAATCGATTGAAGATTGGAGATCAGATGACGAAGAAATCAAGAAGTTGCAACATATTTACAGCAAAGAAAATAAAAAAATTACTTTCATTTGTCGAGAAGCAGAGTAGCGTTTGACATAGTTGTTTGCTGCGCCAAATGTAGCAGGAAGATGCTAATGCTGCTAACCAAGCAGTAGTTTGCTGTTCCTGGTGCAACAATTTGCTACTGCCAGGCGCAGTGTGCCAGTTGTTTGGGCTGCTTCTGCCAAAAAATGCAGCAATTTCTTTGACTTTGGTCTGAGTTTAATTTTATACGTACTGAGTTAGATCTAGATAAATTGGGTTGGACCTTAGTAATTTTATATGTTTGGTGGCAGAGTCTTATTGCTGTTTGGATTACTACTATTAAATAATTGAAGATTTTTTGGGTTGAAGATTTTGATTAAATATTGGGCTCAAGACCAATTAGTTTTTAAATTAATTCTTAAGTCTTTTTGACCTACAATAATTCTTAATTATCGCTTTATGAATGCTTTAAATTATTGCTTGAAATATTATCATTCTAAATATCATAACAAATAAATTTATTTATGACATAACTCGTGATATTATAAATAGAATTGACAGTATTTTTCTTTGATTTGTTTATTATCTTTGGATGGAAAAGTCATAATAATTAAATTTTATATTAATTTGATTAATGTGATTAGTTGATAATAATTTAAAATTTCCTTGATTAATTTAATTTAGATTAAACTTTTTTGGAAAGAAAATTCGTATTAATTAAGATTCAGTTTAACATTGTATTGTATTCTTTAGATTATATTTTTTCATAGTTTATTGTCGACTATCACTCACACAAGAAGAAGATAACATGAAATGAGTTGATGATAGAGTTGTACTGTGGAAAGCAGACTTGAGGGTATAACGACGATACTCATGCATCATTTGGTCGCTTATTTGATTCCGAACCGAAAGGCAAATTTTTAAAAAAGAGGAAGAAAGCTAACAAGAAATACGAGAGTAACAAATGACCAAAAGTAGATGGAAAGTGTTAAGGCAAGCACTCCAACTGTGATAAAATATGACACTAGAGAAAGACTTTCAAGGATGCACTAGCTAGAAAGCAAAGTACGGGTAAAGTTTTTCGTTACTGAGTATTGCTTAGTGGTTGATGCTACAAATTCCCGAATTGTAGATTTTGGAATCACTAATCATATTTGCATGTTGATGTGGCTGCTTCAGGAAGCTAGAAAACTCAGTTAAGACCAATTTAAAATCATCATTGGCATATAAGCAAAATTTTTTGACAAGAGCGTAGAAGTATTTTTATTTTATTTTATATCGTTAGTGGTAATAGTTTGATTTTTAGAGACAATTAGTATGTCTGGTGAAGGAAACATAAATTTGGTTTCTATTTCTGGTTTAATAGGACAAGATTATTCTATAAAATCGACGTGTGATGCGCTTTGCATTTTAATGAATATAGTTCCTATTTTCAATGGATATGTGAGGAATAATCTTTATAATTTAACTATTCCACATATGAACTAAAAGTCACTTTTATAAACTATAAACCATAAAATGTTGTTCCATACTAGTGATACTATCTATGGCATCTTGGACATACCAGCCTTAACAAAGTACAAAAATTGACTAGAGATGGTTTCTTAACTCGGTTAAGATCAAACCATTGTTAGTTTGTGATTCTTGTTTGGAAGGCAATGTTTCCAAGATGTCATTTTTTTTTTTGGACAAAAAGAGATAGAGCTGAAGATGTATTGGAACTAGTGCATTTTAATATGTGGGGATCTGTGTATACATTTGAGAAGGAGAACTATGAATATTTTTTTTTTACTAATGATTACTCTAGATTCAAATACATTTACCTAAAGCTTGAAAGTTAATTACTTTTGAGAAATCAAATAAGTATAAGACTAGATCAAGAAAAATTTGGGTAAGATATTAACACACTTTTGATCTGATCGAGATGGTGAATACCTCTCAGGAGAATTCAAGGAAAACTTAACAGAAAATGGTGTTGTTTCTTAATCAAATATGCCTAGTTTACCCCAACAGAATAGCATTTCAGAAAGGAGAAACATGACATTGTTAAACATGATTAGGCCAATCAAGAGTTTCACAACTTTACCATCTCATTTTGGGATATACAATGAAAACAGTTGGATATATTCTTAACTTAATTCCTTCTAAGTCTATTCTCAAGACTCTCCTAAACTTCGAAATGGATTCAAGTCTTGCTTACATCACATCTAAAATTTGGAGGTCCAGCTCATGTGATGAAAGAGAAGCCAGAAAACTTGGAATCCAGGTCAGAGATGTGCTTGTTTGTGGGACATCCTAAATAGGCCAACGAATAATTTTTCATAATTACCTAGATAGGAAGTCTTTGTTAGCACAAATATAACCTTCATAGAGGATAAGTATATTAATGACAATCAATCCAAGAAAAAGGTTGTGCTGGGTGAGTAGGAGCAATTACCTCTTCAATTCCTAGTACATAATCTCGGACAAACATTTCATGGTGTCAAACATGCCTGGACAACATGATCTGAGTGGGAAAGATGAGTTGTCATCTGATCCAATAAATCAATAGAATATTGAAGGTAATGAGGAATAATAATGTCACCTAATGGTAATGCTTGGAAAAAATATTACGTTCCAAATTACGCCACAGTCCTAGATTAATTTTCCCTTAGACAAAGTCATATGACTATCAGTTCACCATTAATGAAATTGTTGAATGGAGAATACAATATGGTGATCTCCATGGTACAAGTTGATGATCTGACATCATATAAGGTGGTTATAGATGATGTGGATGCATCGATCTATTTATAGATCAAAGCAGACATCGAGATCTCAGAATAGGGATTCAACAAAGTGATTAATACATATGATTTTAATTAGAACTTAGATGAATCCAATGTCTATGAGAAGATGCATGATGAAATTGTAATTTTTTTAGTATTTTATGGGGATGATATTCTACTCATTAGAAATAGCGTGGGAGCATTATTGTTTACAAAAGTGTGGTTTTTAGTGAAGCTTGCTTTGTTCTAGGTTTTAGATCTTGAGAGATTGGAAGAATAAGATAATAGCTTTCTCTCAAATCTCATATGTTGGCAAGATATTTGTTAAATTTGCTATGCAAGATTTTGCCATTAAGCATTGAATCCAACTATCTAAGGATTAGTTTTCTAAGACTTCTAAAGAGATTGAGTGCTTGAGTAGGATATTTTATGCATTAACGTAGGTAGTCTCATGTACGCTATGCTGTGCAATAGACTTGACATTTGTCATACTATTGGTGTAGTGAGTCGAGATCTATTTAATCTTAGGATCAAAACATTGAATGGTGATAAGTATATCTTTTAGTACATTTGGAGAAAAATGAATTATATGCTTCTTGCCAGATCTTGTTTCAATAGGTTAAACGGATTCGAACTTCCAGGGTGATGAAGACTATCGTATATTTATCAGTATAGTTGTTTATACTTGATAGTAGGGTCATTATTCGGAGAAGTATAAGCAATCATGCATTACTGATTCCACCATTAATACCAAGTATTTGGTAGCTTGTGAAGCTGCTAAATTGGTTGTATGACTTAGAAAATCCTTACAGACATTGAGGTAGTGCCTGCATCTACACAACCTTTTACATTGTATTGGGATAACAATGGGATTGTAGCCAATGCTAAAGAACCAAAAATCAATAGAGGGGTAAACAAATTGAACAGAAAATATCATCACTCAAGAGAGATAGTTGGTAGATAAATGTAAGTGTTAGTAAGATTGCCTTGGAATAACCTTGTAGACTCGTTTACTAAAAGCCTATCGGATAAGGTTTTCGAGAGATATCCGCAAGACATGAGGCTTAAGACATGACATATATTCTCTAGGGCAAGTGGGATATTTGTTGGATTGTATGCCTATATAGTATAGAGTTCTCTGCGAAGAGTAGCATGATTTTCTTCTTCGTTGTAGGCGACTGTACGAAATGTTGGAATGCAGATCTCTACTGAAATCACAGCTTCTACACCAAAGGCCAGAGAGAACGGTGTTTCATCCATATTGGTCCTCGTGGTAGTGTGGTATGACCATAGCACGTTGGGAAGTTCTTTACCCCATCCCCTTTTAAGTGTGTCAAGTCTTGCCTTTAACGTGTGCTTGATGATCTTGTTAACGACTTTAACTTGGCTGTTCCCTTGCTGGTGGTTTAGAATGGAGAAGTGTTTTTTGATGTTGTGCTCTTCGCAAAAATCTAAAAGATGAGCGTTGTCAAACTATTTTCTATTGTCAGTGACAATGGAATGAGGCATACTGAATCTATATATGATATGCTTCCATACAAAATCAGTTGTTTTTTGCTCAGTGATTTTGGCAAGCGGTTCCACCTCGACCTATTTGGCGAAATAATCCACTGCTACGATAGCGAAGTTAACTCCTTTCCCAGTGGACATAGGCCCAAACAGGTCGACCCTCCATTTTGCAAAAGGTTAGGGGACGACTACTGGTTCAACACACATAGTGGCGTTCTGATGATAGGGACGAGGCGCTAGCATTTATCATACATTTTCACGAAGTTCAAGGAGTCTCGTTTTATTGTTGACCAAAAATATCCTTAGCGTATGATTTTGTTGGCCAAGGACTGTCCACCAGAATGGTTTCCACACATTCCCTCATGTACGTCTTGCAGGGTGTACTGTGCTTCCTCTTCATTTAAGCACCTCAGTAGGGGTTAGAATATCCCTTTTTATAGATGGCTTCGTCTACCAGGGTAACTTTACCGACCTAGTTCGGAGCTTTCTTACTTCAATCAAATTTTCAGGGTATTCTCCTGTTTTAAGGTGCGAGTTGGTTTCATCCATCCAGGTCAGCTTATTGTCTATCATCATGAAGGTCACTTCAGCTAGTTCGTAGCAGGTCATGTTACCCTTCCCACGAGAATGCTATCAAATCCCTCGATCCCTTTACAGGACGTGATTTTTCTGGGATTGGGAAATTTGTTTGATTTGAATAGTTTTGAAAATTTTGGGTTCTCTTCTGATAACTTGGAGGTAACCATCGATCATTTCTCCTTTGGCTTGATACGTTCTGTTGATCTAGCTGACTATCAGTTGGGAGTTATTGTACAGGACCAAACTGGGGATCCTCAGCCTTACTTCCATCCTTATTTCGGTAATGAGTGCTTTGTACTCGGCTTCGTTATTCGAAGCCTTAAAGTCAAAAGGTAGGGCTTCATAAAATAGTCATCGATCTGGACTAATTAAGACAACTTCTGCACCCGAACTATCTCCGGTTGACGAACCGTCAATGAAAAAGTTCTCAAGGGACCTTTGGTGGTGATTCCCTTCTGGGTTCATTGCTCAATTTTGCAATGACTTAGGGCTTGACCTTTAATAGAGGTGCATGGCCTGTATTTTATGTCAAATTGTCCGAGTTCTACTGCCCATCTGACCATCCTTTTGGATGTATCTGGCTTTTGTAAGGTTTGGTGAGGACCCCTATGCAGTGCCCTAAGAAGTAGGGCCTTAGTTTTCGGGCTGCTGTAACTAACGTATATTCTAGTTTTTCCAATGGAAAATAACGGGTCTCAGCATTATGGAGTACCTTGCTTGTGAAGTAGGCGGGGTATTGTGTTCTATCATTCTCTCGAATTAGGACGACATTGATGGCGTGTTCTGTAACGGCTAAATATAGTTTCAAGATGTCACTTCCTTCGGTTTTGAGAGCACGAGGGATTAAGCTAGCTATCCTTTTAGTTCGTCATCCTGGCATTCTGAGTCCCATTCAAACTTCTTTCCTCTTCGTAAAGTGTCGAAGAAAGGTTTGCACTGATTTGTAGACTCGGATATGATCTGACTGAGGGTGATGATTCTACCTGTCAAACTTTGCACTTCCTTTGGTCTAGCTGGGGTTTTCATGTTGATGATAGCTTGTATCTTTTTGAGTTTGCCTCGATTTCCTAGCTGTTCACCATGTAGCTAAGGAATTTTCCCAAGCTGACTTCGAAGGCGCATTTTCTTGGATTCAGTTTCATCCCATTTTTCTAAGATATCAAAAATTTATGCTAGGTGCTGGCAATGGTCTCTGGCGCAGGTGCTTTTGACCAACATTTCGTCAACATAGACTTCCATGATTTTTCTGATCTGTTGCAAAAACATACAGTTCACAAGCCGCTGATAAGTGGGTCCTACATTTTTGAGACCAAACGACATTATCCTATAGCAGTAAAGACCTCGATCGGTGACAAATGAGGTATGCTCCTGATCTGGGCCGTACATCAGTATCTGGTTGTATTCGGAGTATGCATCCATGAAGTTGAGTAGTTCATGTCCAGCAGTAGCGTCCACCATTTCATCTACTCTTGGTAGGGGAAAGTTGTCTCTAGGGCATGCATTGTTGAGGTAGGTGAAGTCTATGCACATCCTCCAATCTCCATTGCATTTCTTCACAAGAACTGGGCTTACGACCCACTTGGGATATTTTGCCTTTCGTATGAATCCATTGCGAAGTAGTTTTTGCACCTCCTTGTTAAGTGCTTCGTATCTATCCAGGTTCAAAGGACGGGTTTTTACTGCCTTGGCTGAACTATGGGGTCAACATGCAGCCTGTGACAAGCAATTGTGGGGCTCATTCCTTTCATGTCTTTGTGGTCCCAAGCAAAGATGTCAAGGTTCTACCTGAGAAAATTCACAATTTCATTTTGGATTGACGGCTACAGCTTGTGCCCTATCTTGAGTTCTTTTGATGGGTTGTCAGCACAAACTTATATTTCCTCCAATTCTTCTACGAGTTTTCCACTCTCGATTTTGGTACGCAGGTCTAGTGAATCGAGTTGGGGTTTCCATATGTAGGCCATATACACTTCTGGGAGAGTGCGTTGATGGCTAATATAAGCTTTCAATTAACATCTTTTGGCAAGTTCCCTACTTCCTTTGACTTCGCCTACACAATGAGGCATGGGAGATTTAATTGAATAATGGTTGAGGGATATTGTTGCTTTCAAACTGAATATCAAGGGCTGCCCCATGATGGCGTCATATGGTGATGGAGTGTCGAATACCACGAACTCAAAATTCATTCTGATTTGGCGAGGCGCTGATCCGACCTCAACGGTGAGCTTGATTGACCTCTTGGCTACCGTCAGGGCTCCACTTAATCCAAGGACCATATTAGAGTATGGTTGTAGGAAGTTGGTAGGTATGCCCATCCATTTGAGAGTGTTGCTAAAGAGAATGTTGAGAGCACTTTCGATGTCGACCAGGACCTTTGGGATGTTTACCCCTGCCACAGGTATTAAGACTACCAAGACCCCGGGGTAAGGGTGGGGGTCGGCCTCTTTTTGGTCAAAGGACAATTAGTCATATGTGGGTCGTTTGAGGTGCTTCTCTGTTATGTCGACCTCAGAGAGATTTACAATAATGGGCCTCTTTAAATTGGCTTCCCTAGCTCGTACGTTTGGCCTGTCCTTTAGCATGTTGATATGAGGTTTGAGTAGGTAAATAATTTACGCCCTAGCCTCAGCCTGGTCTCCTCGCACAATTTCACTTCCGTAGGGAGTGGGAAACTTCATATAATAGTGATAAATTGACATGGCTGCCTTCTACAATATAGGCCGATTTGATATGGCATTGTAATTGGATGGAAGGTCGACTATCACAAAATTGATCAGAATCCTTCTTTGGTGAGGAGCTTCGCCCAGTTCTATAACGAGGACAACCTGACCTTAGGCCTCGATAGGATCTCCGGAGAACCCCTGCAGTTTCCTTGGATAGGGCTAAAGATAGCGCTCTGATATTTCTAACTGTCTTAAAGTTCGTGCGTACAGTATATTGATCGAGCTCTCGTTGTCCATCGGTGTCCTATGAACTTTCACCCTGGCTATTGGCATGGCGATCACTAGGGTATCACTCTAATCCTAGAGGATTCCTTGGGGATCCTTCTTCGTGATCCAGAACCATTCAAGATCTGTACCAATCTGTGGGGTTCGTTCTTCGTAGTTCAGCATGATTCGTGCATCTCGAGCTTGTCTGTGCCTTGCCTTTCTGGACCCTTCAATATATTGATTTCCTCCGACCATCATTCTAATCTTGGCTCGTTGGGATGAATTACGATTAGGAGTTGCCTGCTGAGTTCATACGGTAGGCCCCTGTTACGGAGGATGTTGTGGTTGAGGTCAGTCTATATCCTTTGGTTTGGCAACAAACTCTTGCAGCCATCTTCTACGAATCAAGAACTCAACTTCCTCTTTCAACTCTCGACAACTGTCGATGTCATGTCCTAACATCCTATGATATCAACAGTATCACCCTTAGTGGTATCCCCCAGCCCGCTCTTCTGGGCCACGACCTGCAAAATGCTTCTTTTTTGCCTGTTTGCATGAATACTTTCTCTAAGGTGGCTTTCAGTGGGTGGTACTCTTGAAACTTGTATGGTTGAGTCTTAGGATGATTCTCTCCCTCTTATCCTTCCTTTTTTCAGGCTGAGGATTCATATCTGGCCTTTTCTCTTTCGTTGTATTGCTGTGGTTAGGATCACATCTGGCTTCCTCTTGATTAGAGGTTGCCTCCTCAGTAGTTATGTATTTCTCAGCTTGATTCAGGAGCTTGTGGTAAGTTCTGGGTGCATTTTCATGCACTGACCACCAAAATCTAGTTCTGGATCTTAGCCCAATGAGTACGGCCATGAGTGCTGCGTCATCAGATATCTTTTCCACTTCTATGGATTGCTTTTTGAATCTGCTTAGATAGCTTTTGAGGTATTCATTTTTCCTTGTTTGATGCTCACCAACCGTTACTTAGGTGCAGTCTTTGCTTTGGAGCCCATGAACTGGGCTAGGAATGCTGAGGCTAGGTCATTACAATTTTTTACCTATCACTGATGCAATCTTGTGAAACATCTTTGAGCCTTATCTCCCAAGTTCAGGGGAAAAGCTCGGCACATGATGGCACTAGTTGTCCCTTTTAGCTCCATCCATGAGGTGTATTTATCAAGGTGGCTAAGGGGATCATTTATTCCTTCGTATGCGATCATCTGTGGATCTTCAATTTTTTAGGCAATGGTTCGATAAGGACATCTTTAGGGAAAGAGAAATGTCGTTTGGTGAGGTAGTCTTTGGTGTCACCTTTGTTTTTGGCCTCCAGATCAACGATACGTCTTTTCAGGGTGCTCATTTCAAGCTCTGCTTGCTCCAGAGGACATTTCAAGTCGGGTTCGGCATACCTTAGCGTAGGGGTTAGCGAGTGTTGAGTTCCCAAGCTATCAAAAATAATGCCAGTCCTCCTGGAAGGGGGGACGTCTGACCCTTGTCCTTATTGGAGACTCCACCTTGGTGTCTGGTAGGGACAAGTGGGCTTGGTTTTGTTCCAATTGGCCAACTGCATTTGTCAGCTTTTCCAGGGCTTTCCTCATAACAGTCATTTATAGGTCGTTTGTTCGATTTTGGTCTTGATGTCTTGGGAAACTGGGCAGAGTATTGGTCTCATAGAGGTGAGTATGAGATTGGTTTCTGGTACTAAAACTACGACTCATGACTTGTGTTTCTATGAGGATGGGGCTATTTTTCACAATACGGGGCCCTCTTTCTAGCGCCAAATTGTTGACGTCGAAATTTGCAAAGAGTAATCTCGATTCAACTTTAAGAAAAAGGAAATTCCTCCTTTATCGCCAAAAGGACCGAAGATGTATTCTTTTAAGATTAAATTGCACGTTTTGTTTGTAAGAAAGTTTACCTGTCCTTAAAAAGACCATTTCTCAGCTATTTATACATGACTACAGCTGAAATTACATTAAATCGATCAAATCAAGAATAGGTCCGAGCTCGGAAGTCCGACCAATGCACTCTCTTGTGATTGGTCAACGAGGCTGGTGGTCATGTGTAAATGTTTTCTCAAATAATGATGACCTGCAAATGATTTGAAGGTCCAAGGCATCGGATTGGTGGTTTGGGTGGTGATGACATCATTCTTTACAAGTGTAAATGATTGAGAGGGTGATGTGATAGGAAGTAATCATGATGTCTCTTGAAATTACGATAGTAATATGCCAAGCTCAATTCTATGATCGAACTCATATCTGCCTGAGGTAAGGCTTGCGAACGACTTGTCATGAGATTGGAGATCGGGGTCAACATAAACTAATTGGATTTTGACTTTAATTAAAAACTCATACTTGAATTTTAATTAAAACTCCTATTTGAATATGGAATTATTATTGTACAAGGATTGAAACTATTCTATTACAAGGATTGGAACTATTCTATCTCTACAAATAGAAACTAGATAGAATCTATATTTCCTACAACAATAATAATACATAATTTTATGGAGTTTAAATTTGGAGAGAGAAAAAGATAGAAAATTTATTTTTCTTACTTCATTCATGTGTCTAGTTCAAGAATTAGTTTTTTTGATTTAATTAAAAGAAGGTGCTCACCCATCAGTGTAGTATTGACTTTAGATAATACAATAGAATATTAGAGGTTTTAAACATCAAGTTTTTGGAATTATAAAGCTAGAAGCTCGTGATCCAAAGAGCTGAAAGTTCTTGATTTAGAAATAATTCAAGAATTGATCATCAAATTTAGGTAAAGATTGAATCCTATATTTTTGATATAATACACACGCGAATATTTAGATGATCTTATTTATTGAATTAAAGATTTTTTTCCCAATTTCTGGGTAATTCTGTTTCGGCATTCTAACACTTTACCATTTACATTATATATTTTATCGATACGCACTCCACAAGTAAAAAAATAAAAATAAAAGGCAGGTAAATTTTTTAACCAAAAATAAGAAGGCAAATATTCTTAGCTCGAGCTAATATCAAAGCTTATTAGCGAAACCAAACTAATCCAAATAGGTTTGATTTGATTTAATTTGGTTTGGTTTTGTTTCAATAGTTGAATTGGGTCGATTTGGATTGAAATTTATTCAAATCGATCAAGTAGGTTTCAAAAAAGGGCTTAATTAACACAGTAATTTATTGTTGTGAATGTATTCAATTATTAAAATAAATATTGATTATAATAATGCCCATTTGTATTATTATTATTATTATTATTATCATCATCATCATCATCATCATCATCATCTTGTAAAATTTATTCTTACTTTGGCAACAATGTGTAATATTATCGAATAATTTTTAAGACAATTTATTAACCATAGGTATTTTATTAAAAAATAATATCTATTCATCTTAAATTAATTAATCAAAGTTAAAATTAATAATTTAATTATAAATAATCAGAGAAGCTAAATTCAAAAATAAAAACTATCACTTAAACATTTCTCAAAATCCGCTACCAAGTGCTACTAATCATTTTCAGAGTCACATTTTCTTAAATTTATTGAACATTTGAAATAATTTTTGTCGAAAATTAAAAGTTATACTCTAAAATCAAATTTCTAACGTGGCTATACTCAGTGAGCAAATACAACAGGAATATGGATAGTCTTCGAGGATCGAATATTGGACATATTACCTTAGCTAACATAATTTTATTTATTTATTTTTTGTTTTGCGGTCTCTTTTAATTAAAAACTCAAAACATTGAAAATATATAAATTTCACGATTCTTCCATTTAATCAATTATGCTCTACTTAATTTAAATGTATTTTTTTTCTCTAGTCCAACAATGCATTTCATCAAGCTGTACCGTATTGTTTGTAAAAGTCTTTTTATGCACTGAGATAAGTACAAAGATTATCAGTTCCGGAAGGAAATACTCAAAACAAGGAGGATAATAAGGGCATCTCCAACCCATTCTCATTGCACTAAAATTCATCACCTTTTTTTGGTGCAATTCTTCTCCAACCCATTGCACCATTTTGATACACACTCCAATACTATTCATTTGTACCAAAATGGTTAAATACTTTTTTTTTTTTTTTTTTTTTTATCACTATTACAATGCACAAAATTTTGTTAAGGGTATTTGTGTTTATTTTTGTTATTCAATAATTTTTAATTTAATTACATTATCATCATTATTATTATTGCACTAAATTTAATAAATTTATTAATGAATTCAACAATTTTGTTAACTAAATGTAATTACTTATTTAATAATTTTGTAGTAATAAAATAAATAAATAAATAATTTTTGAGACAAATAAATCGTTAAGAATAAAAAAAATGAAGAAAATAATGAAATACTGTTCATTTGGTGCATTTTTTTATGTATTAGATTGGAGATGATTTTTAATTTGATGCAAGATTTAGTGTAAAACTATACAAAACTTACTTCAATTTTGGTGCAGGGTTAGATATGGTGTAAGAAACAAATTTATCATTGAAATTGACTGAAATTTAGTATTTAAATTATTTAAGGTAATTATACTTTATCCAAGTGGGATAGATACTGACAAGTTCACAAACCTGCAACAATTGCTAAAAGAGTAATGTTATGCGTACAGAGAATTTTTACAAGGATTATGTATAGAATTCCACTTAGCAGATTTTCATTGGCATTGGACACACACACACAAAAAAAAAAAAAAAAAAGAAGCCACACAGAGACATGCTGGTGTTGTCATCTTATCACCTGTACAATCGCCTGTACATTTTCCCTCTACGAATGGTAAAATCCTTGCTAAAATATGCTAAACACGGGATCCACACCCAGCTTTGTTTATTACATCAAATGGGCTCATCTAAAAAATAGCATCTTTCTTTGAAATATTTAGGCCTAGCCCTTCACACGAGAATACAGAAATGAATAGCCAGGTTACCTGACCAATTTACCATAGATTTTTGATCATGTTTTCTTGTCTATTAAATATATCCAAATTAAAAATGATGAAACAACCTCTTCATCTCCAAGATCATTATTGAGAGAGAAAGTTGAATATACATTCCATTTCACCGACTCAAGGGCGTTTGATCAAGTTTTCTCTATTGAATTATTTCTTTTTACATGGAGAAAAGCTCATGTTTGGGGTCTTTTATTGTATTCCAAAGCCCATTAGGGTTTTAAATACAAGAAGATAGGAGAAAAAATAGCACAAGCCATTTATTTCAAAAAGTGAAAAAACAGTTTTTGATGCACCTAGATTTCATCAAATCTCTGACTCTGACTTGTCCGTGGTATGATTGATCAGAGATCTAGATGAGAGGTTCAAAAGATAAGGAGCTATAATTTGAACGTTGAAGATCAAATGTTGAGGTTGGAAACATTAGTTTATGTCCGCGAACATAACCACAGGTGTGTGGGTATATTTTTTGTGTTTCATACTCCACCGTCCCAATTATATAGGCTTGTTTCGTTTTTTACACGGATTAAGAAATCTTCTTTAATGTCATTCGAAAACTATTTTTTTATCAAAAGTTTTCCTAGTTTACCCGTATTTAATTTTCAGTATGTAATAGTAAATTATTGTTAGAACTAGTAAAGAATTTGAATGATTTACTTTGAAGACGAAGAAATAAGAGTTGTTCCATGTTTTCAAGAAGTAGGAAATGTGTGTATTTGGATGATTTCAAGAAGTTGGCATATTAAGTGGAGAAAATTAAATAAGGGTATATTGGTAAATGAACAAAATAAAATATTCTAAATTAGAAAACATGCCTATTTATTTGGGACAAGACGAGGAAAAGAAAACTCTGCTTATATAATTGGGAAGGAAGGAGTATTATATTGTCGAGATTTTTGTTATTTTGAAGAAATATATATTGTAGCATTAGACTATTCATTATTTCATTGATAGTGGATACTTGTAAGTCTACATGTTTATTCGATTACTTTTATAGGTAGGGCTATAGCTTGGAAATCGAGACTTCAAAAGTGTATTGCCCTTTTTACTATAGAGGCAAAGTTGTTGTAGTACTGGATATGGCTCAGTTCGGTTTAGTTCTAATGAAAATTGAACCAGACTCAAAATTTTCAGATGTTTAGTAAGTGGAACCGTCGGGTCCAAATTTAATTATGGAACCTTTCGGATTCAGTTCCATTCGGTTCAGTACAGTTCTATTCGATTTCCAGGTTTTGTATTATAATTAAATTTGGTAATATTTACAAAGTTATATTAATTCAATTAATGATATGTTCAATCTTAACTCTTACAAAATAACTTAGTCCAATGTTATGTGTCTTTGCGTCTTTTTTGGTTGAGTTTTTCATAAATTTGATTGTTAAAATTACAAGAAGAGAAAGATAGAGAGCTCAAAATAATTAAGAGAGGCGTTGTCAAATTTTAATTCGATTTCTCCAGAACTACAGAAATGGCACTGTGATAGAGCAACAGATTTGGATAAAACTTATGTCAATTTGATTAAGTTGGCTTTGAACTGAAAATTTGAAATAGGAAAATCATATTTTTTGATTTGAACTAAATTAACTAGTTAACAAATTTATTTAGAAAAAATAAAATAATTTGGCTTATTTAAAATAAATTAATTAAAAAAATTAGGGAGATTCGAATCTTATTCGGTTCTTAATCGAGAATCGAGAACCGAACCAAACTCGTCGATTTTCAATTCAGATACTCATTCGAGTATTTAATTTAAGAAGAACTGCTTGGTTCGGTTCGAAAGTTTTGTCCAACCCTAATTTATTGTAACAACAATTTGACTGAAGAGCTATTATGGGCAAAGAAACTCATGTGAGAACTTAGTGATAGCCAGAGTGATATTTGTCTTACTAAAAATTCTAATTTTCATGCAAGATTAAAGCACATTAATGTAAAATATCATTGCATTAGGGATGGTTGAATGATAAGTTACTGAAACTTGGGAAAGTTTATACAGATCATAAGGTTTATGATATGTTGATGAAGATACTACCAAAGAAAAAAGCAGTTGATCAATGGTGGACTTTAACCTTAAACTTTTGATTACAACAAACAAGTTGATCTTTTTTACTAACAATTGAATTTAAGCGATCATAGTCTTTAGAACATTCAACAAATAAATTAATCGATTGTCGTCAATAGATCATAATCAAAGACTATTAAGACACATCGAACTTGTGAATAAGACCAAGATTGAAGTTAAGTATTCAAGACAAATCCTTCAAGCTTAAGAGCCAAACTTTAAAGAAAGATAAAAGACTAGATTTTTTTTAGATCAACTGTAAACGTACTAATACTCTAATATTTAGGAATGAATGTTTAAGTTCAAAAATATTTTTATGCATTAAAAACTAATTTATGCACTAAAAGCTAGTTTGATTATCCCTTGTACAAAATATTTTTATCAAAAGTAAGATTGATATTTGAACTTACGTCTTTTTATTAAAATATCACTCACCTCGAAAAACTAATTAAAAGCACTTTCCATAAGTCCAAATTGTTCAAAATATTAAAATCAGATCAAACAGAACCAAAACATAAAAATTTTAGTGTAGGCGATTGACCAGTGATGCAACGGTAAATTTTTTTGATGGTACTAACTTCTGAATTTTTGTCCAACGGCTACATTTTGGGGGTACTTTTTAAAATAGTTTGGTCAAACAACCAAATTTTCATTTTGACCATTTTTTTTTTGTATTCACCACATTGGCCTATTGTCATTAAAAAGACAATTCTACCCTTATTCATGTTTAATAATTACAAAAGTATATCAATTGTTTAAAAGACAATAATACCCTTAATAGTTTAAATAAACTCTGTTACTTCCATACGTAGATTTCAAAATCAGTTTTGGTTTATCAGTTTTTCCAATACAGTAAAAAAGAATTTTTTCCTTCCATCTGCTAAAATATTGAAATCTCCCAAAATTATCAAAGGTTCAAGAAAGAAACAATACTCACAGTCAGCACTGGAAATTGGTAAGTGTAAATACGTATTTTGAATTTTGTTTTAGTTAAGTTTACTGTTTGAATCTGTAAATAATTATTTTGAGAAAGGCAGATGAATTTTACAGTATTTAAACACAGATTTATAATTTTTTTATAGCAAAAATAACAAAAAAATTCATCTCTGTATGCATATATTTTACAGGAAAAATTTATAGGTGTCTGTAAAATAAATATTTAAACATTATTTCGTTGAAAAAGGGAAAAAATAAAAAATTAGAGCGTAAATTTCAAATGAAACGGACGAAAAAAGCTGGGCCAAATATTTCCAGCTGGCCCAGTTGTCGGGTCCGGCTGGAAACAGCCGGCTATTTCCAGCCGGCCCAGTTATCCGGGCTGGAAGCAGCCGGCTGTTCCCAGCCAGCCGGCCCAGCCCCTTTTTTTTCTTCAGATTTTAGAATTTATTTGTTCATTAATATATGTTTATTGAAATAAATATTAATGAATATGTAAATAGTAATTGAAATAAATATTTTTGAAACAATTAAAATAATCAATGAATTATTTAAAGTATTAAATTAAATTAAATATGAAATGAACAATTTAAAAAATTATATATTAATTCCTTATTTTTAATTTGTGGCAGATATGGTATCAGCATGTGTCCCAATTTGTTACTTTGGTAAATTTCAAATGAATGAAAATGCTCAGTGGGAATGGAAATGGACGAGTGAAGGAGATGGGGTTAAAGCAATTTTTATAACAAGGAGTACATCGTTCGCAGAAATGTATAGTGATATACAAAACATGCTTAACATCGATCCCTCTCAGTACGATATGGAATTGGGATTTTTGTTTCATAAGCATTCAACCATTTCAATTCCACCTATGAAAGTTACTTCTGAAGTGGAAATGAAACATCTAATTAAATTGAATCAAGGCCAGAAAATCGACTCCTATTTGCGTAACTTTATTGGGGAAGAATGTCCACGAGGGGGAACACGAAGTTTCAAATGAAGAGAATCGTAATGTAAATGATGTTTGGGATACAATTCAAATTGTTCGTGAAGATGATGTGGTTATTCCCGAGACCACTGCTACTCACCATGGTCACACTGTTACGCACAGAATTCCATCGATAGTTGAAGACAACGAGAATGAAAATGCATTTACAAACGAGGATTTGATTGCTTTATCTCGTAGGAGACATGAGTCGGGTGGGAGCTCGCAGGCCGGACCGAGTACACGGTCCTCTAATTGTTCGCATGTAGTTCCCGATGATGAAGATGTATATGTCGAGCAACTATTCGAATCAAAGAAAGAATTGCAAGAAGCTATGCACCGGATTGCTTTAAAACATAACTTCGAGTTTAAAGTGAAGAAATCAAACAAGTCGTTATACACAATTATCTGCGTTGACGACAGTTGCCATTGGCATTTGCGAGCGACTAAGATGGACACGAATGAGTTCTTTGTAGTCCGTAAATATGCACGGGAACGTACTTGCGAAGTGGGTATTCGTCGAAATGATCATAGGCAGGCCCGATCATGGTTCATTGGTCGAGAAATAATGCACAAGTTCCAGGATCCACGAACGATCTACAGACCTTCGGACATCATTAATGATGTTCGACGTGAGTACGGGGTGGTCAGAGCTATCAGAAGGCTTGGAAGGCTAAAGAATGTGTATTGGAGGATTTGATGGGTTCGGCTGAGGAGAGTTATGCTAAATTAGCCAGGTATTTCATTGTTTAAGTGTTTATTTCTTTGTTATAGTAAATTTTAATTATTTAATTTCAATTGTTTATTTATATGTAATTAATTATTTAATTGAATTGTTTATTTTTCTGTTCATTTAGTATTTAATATATTATCTAAATTATGATTATTTTTATTTACATTGGCCAGGTAATGCTATAACATGGGAAGAATTAATACTGGGTCGGCATTTTTTATTGAGAAGGATGACGAAAATCGCTTCAGATATTTCTTTATGGCCCTTGGACAATGTGTTCGAGGATTTCGAAATGCAATGCGACCCTTAATCTTAGTCGACGGTACAACCCTTAAGGCGAGATACGGGGGCAAGTTGATTATTGCAACATGCCAAGTGCGAACATCCAAATTTACCCTCTTACGTTCGGCATAGTCGACGGAGAAAATGATGTAGCAATGAGTTGGTTTTTCACGAAGTTGAGGGAAGTAATTGGAGATGTTGAAAATCTTGCATTCGTAATCGATCGAGGGCAGTCAATAATAAATGGTATCGCCGAAGTCTTCCCCGAGGCACATCATGGTTATTGTATCTACCATATACAGGGAAACTTGAAGACCAGGTATCGAGGCAATGACGTCGTTGCGTTGTTTAGGAGAGCTGCAGAGGCTTACAGTTTTGAAGAGTTTGATAAGTTCATGGTCGAAATAGACAGTAAATCGCATGCTGCATGGGAGTATCTAACAGAGATGGGGATTGAACATTGGGCACGATCACATTTTCCAGGACCTCGATACAACATGATGACGTCGAACAATGCGGAGTCACTTAACGCTTTATTCAAGAAAGATCGAGAGTTACCAATTCTTGCAATGATTGAGAACATTCGTGACAAGTTACAACAGTGGTTTCATGATCGACGTGAGGAATCACAGAGTTGTGCAAGTGTGCTAACCCCGGCTCAAGAAGATAAGCTCTTCAAGACTCTAGATGTGGCAAGAAAGGTATATGTAGAACCGCTGGATCAATTTCGCTTCTCCGTGAGATGTGCACGTAATTTCGGATACATTGTGGACTTGAATGATAACACGTGCACGTGTAGACGGTTTCAGTTGGAGAGTTTTCCATGTACACATGCAATGGCAGTGGCTATGCATAGAGGATTACCACCACACACTTTATGCAGTGTGTATTACATGACTGATTATTGGAGAGCAGCATATGCGGAAACAATATTTCCTGTACCAAATGAAGTCGAGTGGGAAGTGCCCGACCACATTCTCCCACTGAATAACTTATTGCCACCAGCAGTTGGACCACGTACTCCTGGACGTACACGTACGTCTAGAATACCGTCTACCGGAGAGTTTCCCCAGCCTCGTCAGTGTGGTAGGTGCGGTGCAACAGGGCATACTAGAAGATATTGTACAAGTCAGATTCCTCTAGATGACAATGTAACGGATGTGTAATTTTAATAACTATTGGCAATGTAATTATTTATAACATTGACGTTAATTATTTATGCATATTATTTATGCGAATTATTAGATTTAGTATTTTTTTCAAACATTTCATTCATTACATGCATTTGTTATGCATATTATTTATGTTAATTATTTGAAATCGAAACTTTTTCTAGACACTGCATTATACGGTAGGCTATATTGTAAAATAAATATTTAAATATTACATATGCAATCAACATTTTACAATTTTTTCGTAATTACAAATAAATGAATGAATTGTACAATGTTTAAATAAATGTAAAAATATGTACAATTATTTACGGATCCCCATTAAATTCAAATAAATCACATGCTAGTTTATTTCTCCAATTTTGTATCCATGCCTGGTTGATTGCATCAACCTTATGTGCCACACTCAAAAATTCTATGTACTTGATGACGAATATGCCGCAATCACCCCTGCAATTAAACAGTGTTGTATTAGCACATCGAAAATTAGTTAGAAACTAAAATGTAAATGACAGAAAGAAAATTACAAACACTTACGATATTTGTTGCCTCGTCGTCTTCGTGTTCCGCACGGTGGCCAATCTGTCTTGTACAGTGATGTTCGCTCGTCTAGTCATCATGGGAACGATCACAGACAGCGACTCTAGATTTTGCTGGAGTTGGCCTTGTGTCAGGCATGAATGATCGGGGTCGTACACATACATCGTGGAGTCGGCGAATACGATTTCCACTGCAATGTAGTGATGATTCAGACATACTGGTACGTACATATGCGTACAGCCATCCCATGGCTTCCCACCGACACTCGGCCACATCCCTACGACCCATTCCATCATATATTCCGGCACCGTGTACTCGCTACCCATAGCCTGGAACGACTGGTACTCAATGTCAACGGCACGGATGAACTCGGTGTTCAATATGAGTCTGCCAGGAATGTTGAACGATTTTGAATGTCTTTCAGCACGATCCCGTAGCAAATCCATGCTCGAGTCGATGTGCTACATCAAGAAACACCAATAAAGAAAGGAGTTAATCTATGTTATTTAATATTTAATTATTTCTTTAATTATTTTACTATCACTTATTTTGATATTTTAATTGCTTATTTTAATTTTTTTTTCTAACAGTTACTTTAGTTATTTATTTTTAATGAAGTTTTAAAACTTATTTTAATTATTTACAAATGTTTAATTATGTATTTAAATTCTTTATATATATCTTATTTAATATTTCATTTTTTAAAATAATTTTAATACCATTTATTTTCATCGTTTATTTTAATATTTTAATTACTTTTCTAACACTTAATATACTTTTTCACTTTTTATGAATGTTTAAATGCTTATTTTAATTATTTACAAATGTTTAATTATGTATTTAAATTCTTTATATATATCTTATTTAATATTTCATTTTTTAAAATAATTTTAATACCATTTATTTTCATCGTTTATTTTAATATTTTAATTACTTTTCTAACACTTAATATACTTTTTCACTTTTTATGAATGTTTAAATGCTTATTTTAATTATTTACAAATGTTTAATTATGTATTTAAATTCTTTATATATATCTTATTTAATATTTCATTTTTTAAAATAATTTTAATACCATTTATTTTCATCGTTTATTTTAATATTTTAATTACTTTTCTAACACTTAATATACTTTTTCACTTTTTATGAATGTTTAAATGCTTATTTTAATTATTTACAAATGTTTAATTATGTATTTAAATTCTTTATATATATCTTATTTAATATTTCATTTTTTAAAATAATTTTAATACCATTTATTTTCATCGTTTATTTTAATATTTTAATTACTTTTCTAACACTTAATATACTTTTTCATTTTTTATGAATGTTTAAATGCTCATTTTAATTATTTACGCATAATGCTTATTTCATAATTACAAATTTATTTTAATTGCTTTGCAAAAAAATAATTTGATTGATATTTTAATTTTCAAAATTTAATTGCGTATTCCTTTTTTTTTTTTACAAATGTTTATATATATATGTTATTTAATATTTAATTATTTCTTTAATTATTTTACTATCACTTATTTTGATATTTTAATTGCTTATTTTAATTTTTTTTTCTAACAGTTACTTTAGTTATTTATTTTTAATGAAGTTTTAAAACTTATTTTAATTATTTACAAATGTTTAATTATGTATTTAAATTCTTTATATATACTTATTTAATATTTCATTTTTTAAAATAATTTTAACACCATTTATTTTCATCGTTTATTTTAATATTTTAATTACTTTTCTAACACTTAATATACTTTTTCATTTTTTATGAATGTTTAAATGCTTATTTTAATTATTTACGCATAATGCTTATTTCATATTTACAAATTTATTTTAATTGCTTTGCAAAAAAATAATTTGATTGATATTTTAATTTTCAAAATTTAATTGCGTATTCCTTTTTTT
>NC_036257.1:3132019-3149371 GCF_002742605.1 Olea europaea var. sylvestris | reverse complement strand
TTATTTATTTTTAATGAAGTTTTAAAACTTATTTTAATTATTTACAAATGTTTAATTATGTATTTAAATTCTTTATATATATCTTATTTAATATTTCATTTTTTAAAATTAATTTAGTAACACTTGTTTTTAAATGCTTATTTTAATATTTTAATTATTTTTCTAACACTTAATTTAGTTTTTTAATTTTAATGAATGTTTAAATACTAATTTTAATTCTTTACGCATAATGCTTATTTCATATTTACAAATTTATTTTAATTGCTTTTCAAAAAATAAATTTTTTTGCTAATTTACTTTTCAAATTTAATTGCTTATTTTTATTATTTTACAAATGTTTAAATATTTTTTTCAATTCTTTAGATATATTCATTATTTAATATTATATTATTTCTTTTAATTTTTTTACTATTACTTAATATAAAATAATTAATTACTCTAAATTAGCAACTAATAAATATTTCGATAAATAACATAACATTTACATTTTATATTTACTAATAATTTTAAATACATAATAAACATTCAAATTAACGAATTCAAATAAATAATTACATATTAGATAACACGATAAGCCATTAATAATTATTTAATTAACTTCAATAATTACCGAAAAAAATAAAGAAAAAAAAACAGACGGCCCAGCTTCCCAGTTGACTGGGCGCCCGGGTGCCCAGTTGGGCACAGGCGCGCAGTCAACTGGGCAACCCAGTTGACTGGGCCACCTGGGTACTACTGTGCCCAGGTGGCCCAGTCAACTGGGTTGCCCAGTTGACTGGGGAAGGGCGCCCAGACGGCCCAGTTCGGCTGGGCGCGCCCAGTCGCCATTTCCGGCCGTCTGCCACATTCCGGTCGAGGAGATCTCCGGAAAACTCCATTTCCGGCGATCTCCACTCCTTCCCAAGTAATAACAACCCAAAATTTCACATTTACACAAGGATTTCTCAAGAAATATGTATAAAATCTTACTTTTTTCCAAAAATAAAAATATAAACATGGTTTTTTTTGGTATAAATTTCTTACCTTCTTCAGAGGGATTTTGGCCAAGTGGGTCTCCTGTTTTTCCTTATTTGTCAGTGACTGGGTCGACTGTGCTACAGTATTTTCCCGTCTCCTTCAGCTCTGCTTCGTTTTCAAGTGAGGGTAAAATTGGGATTCTCTTCATTTTTTTTTGGTTTTCACTGTTTTTTATAATTTTGCCTTTTTTTTTTCATTGGTCAAAGGCCAGTTTGAAAAATTGGCCGGGTCAACCGGCCAACAGCCACTAATTCCTCTACATTTTGGTCATCCAAACATGTGGTAGTCGATTGGAGACTCACCCTAACTTACATAAAATTTTGCAATTTTTTCACTATAAATAGGTTCTCATTGGCAATCAATGAAATGTTTTTCAAGTACATTTACAAGAGAAATATTTTGAGAAAATCATCAAGCATACATTGCATTAATTTCTTTTAGTTCTTTATATCCAAAGCTTTGATTGATTAAATCAAATTTTTAAATCGTCATATTCATTAAAGCTTTTCAACTAATACTTGGGTTATTATTTATTGCTATTTCTTGAAGTGTTAGCATCTCTTGGTACTTAATTGATACGTATTATTTATTAAGAGATAAATTTCATTAAAAAATCATTTCATCAAACTTTTGGATAATATTGAAATCTCTTGAAAGCTCAACATTGTATGAGGATGGTGCTCCTTTGTTGTAAACCATCAAAAGCTATGTAAGGGTTGAAATTGCATCATAAGTCAAGCAATATAGTGAAAAGGCATTGTTCATGATGGAGAGCTTGGTAAGAGAAGACGTAGATCATTGGTTGGATTGAATGTGAAATTATCTCATGTGCATATAGAATATATGTATGTGAAATGTATAATTATTATGCTAAAAAAGAAGGTCAGTGTAATTCTACTTTTCAAAGTTCCTTTTTAAGAAATATTTCAACAAATTCAGATGATTTATGGAATTATTTGGAGAGCAATACAAGCGTTCCCTCATTTAGTTCTAGTTAATCCATGTCTAGAGCGATAAATATCGGTGGTAAAATCTTGAAATTTCCTTTGATTTAGCTAGGTATATGTGCGTGGAAGTTCGTAGTGTGTCACCTTCAAAAGAATTACAGGAATTTAGTCTTCTAAATTGGTGGAAGTGTAATGAAAGGCAACATCCAATTGTATCAAAAATTGTATGTGATCTACTAACACTTTGGATGTCTACAGTTGTTATGATTCGGGATAGGCGCTAAACTACCAAAGATTTATTGAATGTTGGCGAGCGGTCGAAACCAAGGTTGGAGTCCAATTGGAGGCTAAAAAGGGTCGATAAAGATGACAAATCTCATGATCAAGTTTTGAAATTCAAAATGTGGGAATTAACGTGCAATGTAACAAGTTCCATGATTGGCGGAAAGAGATTAAGTGCAAAATCGGGTTTGCTCATAGCCAATGAAATCATGCAATCAAGCGTCGAGGTTATCGGGCTACAAATGATGATATTTGCAAGCTTAACTTCGAGTTACATGTTAATCATAAAGGCGATATCAGGTTCGTTGCATTGGATTCAAAGTTTTGAACGATATATAGAAAAATGAGCAGTGTGGATTAAAATGGGCATAACCTTTAGCTCGGGTGTCGGATTTTTGTTCATGAGTACAATCTGCCATCATCATAAAATTCTACACAAGGACGAGGAGGTTTTAAAAATTAAACTATGCGACCGCATAGCTTAAAATTGAGGCTGACTATTTGTTCTATGCGTCTGCATTGATTTATACTATGCAACTGCATAGTACAACTTCTAGACGCAATTTTACAAAATTTGGGAGGCGTTTTATTTATGGTAGAATTGTATTTATTAAACATCTTTGTAATCTTTTCGAGTAATTTTCGTCCTCAAATTTTTTTCTATGTTTTTCATATAAGTAGGAGTTATTATTTCAATTGTAACAAGACTTTTCATATGAATAAAAATTGATGTTTTAACATGAAGCTTTGCTTCAATTTTCCTTGTTCTTCAATGAAAAATATCGAACTTATCAAGGGATTAATTTCTTTGTGGCGTTCAAAACCATTGGGTACAAATTATAACGTGTGTAATCAAGGGGTTTTACAATCTTCATTATTGTAGGGTTTTTTTGGTTCATTGTTTTGGAATTCAAATCCACAAATTTGGTTGAGATTTCGAGGCTTTGTGATCAAAAGGTTGTTGGTTTAATCTACTTTCGATTGCTCGGTTCATCGTTTAGAAGTTAAATCCTAAACCTTGATCGTATTTGGGTGTTCTCGGGATCTGTGTCAATTTCTATGGGTTTGATACTGACCGTGCAACTAGGTTTACATCATTTGGTATCAGAGCCTAGGCACCAAAATCAAGGTTTTATCCCTTTCTTTTTGTTTTGTTGAGTCTTATTTTGTTTTCCCGTCAATTTTGGCGTTCTTAGTGTTCTTCATGCCTTTGTGTTTGTTAAGTCTATAATCTATAAAAAAACTAAAAAAATAAAATTCAAAAGTTGTTTTCGGATTCAAATTGCGTCTAAATCAACTTCCGTTTGTTGCGTCAGAGTCGTAGTTGATTTTTCTATCCCAAAAGCCTAAAAGAATAAAATAAAAAATTACTGTTCATTCATACGGTATTGTTTCGAAAAAAATGTGTTTAAAAAAAATTGTCGACTAATTCTTTGAATCAAAATCCTTTTTGTCGGGTCAAATTCCAATTCAAGAACACTTTCTTGAATTTGTATAAAAGTTCCAATCGAAGTTGTCCAGTTCAAAATTCTTTTGA
This sequence comes from Olea europaea var. sylvestris, assembly GCF_002742605.1. NCBI lineage: Eukaryota > Viridiplantae > Streptophyta > Magnoliopsida > Lamiales > Oleaceae > Olea > Olea europaea. The sequence goes on along the minus strand of NC_036257.1, from coordinate 3,145,588 downwards.
GTCCTTGAGTCTCACAGTTCCATTGAAAATCAATCAGTATGACTGAAAGGATATTTCGATGGTTTGAGAAGTTGTTGGTGGATATAGAGAACATGGGAAATAGGATGGATAGGCTTGAAAGGTGATGTAGAAATCTTGCTAATGAAGTTGGATATATTTACGAGAGGAGAAAATACCTTTTGTGAAGCAGGTTGATAGTACATCAAGCAAGGGGGCTCGGTTAGATTATAAATGGGCATTCTCAAAGCTTTGCCACATGATCAACTCTTAAATTGATCATGGGATGGAACGAAAGAGGAAATGGAACGAAAATAGTAAGGTAGTTGATTGTGAGAAAAATGGAGAAAAGCCATAGGAGAGAAGGGAAGTAGAAAATAAAAATAAGAGTGAAGGAGTGGCTAAAAGGGAAGTGGAGCTACTGGAGGAAAAAGGCGGGTTGGAAGTGAGCTTATGTGAAAGGAAGAGTGAAGTTGAAGGGGCATTAACAACAACTAACAATTCTCCCCATAGTGTTGCTATTTCTTTCTTGCAGGATTTTAAGGACTTAGCCTATGAAGATGAGCCTACTGGGATACTATACAATTTTGGCATTGTGCATCCACTTGTAGATGAAGCTAACCAATAGCACCTCAACTTGGAAATTTCTTATCTACTGGAAGTTGACTTTGTGATTCCCGAGGAGACGATGGAGTTTAAGAGGCATTGGTCAAATTTCATATGCAGAGGGTTGAAAGAAGAAAATGATCTAAAGGGCAACGTTGACACATTGGAAATGACATTGTCGCAAGTGCTTGGGCCAAGCAAAGCAAGGAGAATGCACGGTCATTCATTGGATGGAGTTGCTATTGGAGCTTTCCAAACTTGCAGAATTAAACAGTCGAGACGAGCACATTTTGATCCGGTGAAGGTGATTGGGTTTACAATCGAAAGAGGTGGGTTCGAATTCAGAAAAGGACCAAATTGCATTCGAGAGGAGATGGACCATTTCATGTTCTTGCATTAATTGGAAACAAGGGCTACAATTTAGATGATCAAGGTTCAGATTTGAGGCCGAATCCTTTCGAAGAGAGAGGGGATGTTATGATCCGAGATAGGCCCCAAACTACCAAAGATTTATTGAATGTTGCGAACGGTCGATCTCATGATCAAGCTTTGGAATTCAAAATGTGGAAATTAACGTGCAATGTAACAAGTTCTATGATTGGTGGAAAAAGACTATGTGCGAAGTCGGGTTTGATCACAGCCAATGAAATCATGCAATCAAGCATCGAGGTTACTGGGCTACAAAGGATGATGTTTGCAAGCTTAAGGTCAAGTTACATGTTAGTCATAAAGGAGAATCATGTTCAGTGCATCGGATTCATGGAAAAACGAGTAGTGTGGATTAAAATGGGCATAACTTTTAGCTTGGGTGTTAGATTTTTGCCATAAGTACAATCCGAAATCTTCATAAAATTCTATACAAGGAGAAGGAGGTTTCAAAAATTAAAATATGTTACCACATAGCTTTTAAGCCATGCGATCACATAGGCTATTTTTGAGACAAAATTGAGCCTGACTATTTGTTCTATGCGACGCAATGATTTATACTATGCGACCGCATAGTACAACTTCTCGACGTGCTTTTCCAAATTTCAGGAGGCATTTTATTTATGATAGAATTCTATTTATTTGACATCTTTATAATCTTTTAGAGTAATTTTCATTTTTAATTTGTTTTCTAGGTTTTTCATATAAATAGGACTTATTATTTCAATTGTAACAAGACTTTTCATATGAACAAAATTGAGGTTTTCTCATGAAACATTGCTTCAATTTTCCTTGTTCTTCAATGAAAAGATTATCGAACTTATCAAGGGATTAATTTCCTTGCGAAATTCAAAACCATTGGGTTACAACACGTGTAATCGAGGGGTTTTATAATCTTCATTATTGTAGGGTCTTTTTGGTTCATTGTTTTGAAATTCAAACCCAAAAATTCGAGTGAGATTTAGAGGCTTTGTGATCAAGAAGTCGTTGGTCTAATACACCTTCGGATGCTTGGTTCATTGTTTAGAAGTGAAATCCTAAACCTTGATTGTATTTGGGCGTTCTTGGGATTCAGTGTCAATTTCTTTGGGGTTCAATAGTGACTGTGCTAATCAGGTTCGCATCAACGATAGCATCAAAGGCTGCATTTAGCTTGGATGGTCGAATTTTATCAGACGAACATTTAAGACTAAAAGAAGATATACTGGAGGCTTTAATATACCTGAAGGACTTGGAATGTGCGAAATTATATGTTCAAGAACATATTGACGGTATAATGGTTGAAGAGTTGCAGCAGATCCAAACATAGAATGTTTTAAGTTTTTAAAATAATTTGTTTCAAAAAAATATGTAATTTTTAAATTTATTTGTTACAAGAAAAATTGTCCACGAAATATTTTATTTGTGTATAATTTTAACCCCGCTTACATCATGTAGCCGGTCCCGAACCTGGAAAAGGGAGGAGGGTTGTTAGTTGTAATTCTTTTTAATTTGTAATTCGTATAAATTAGGCAATTTTGTAAGTTGTAAAATTCATTTAATTTGTAACTCGTATGAATTATGCAAATTTTAAATTCTTTAAAAAAATGTTAGATTTGTAATTTTATCGCTAAAAAAAAAAGAAAGAAAAAACTGAGCCAGCCCTGCTCGGGCTTGGTTCGGCTTGCTCATGCCCAAGACTTGTTTTGTTGGCCGAACTTTTGCACGGATAGGCTCGGGCTAAAAAAACCTGTTTGATTTTGCTTGAACCTTGAGTTTCGGTTCGCGAGCCAGCTCACCTTGGCTCGTTGACATCCCCAAATAAAGATGGATATGTAGCTTTTATTTGTTTAACCAAAAAGGTGTTATACTTTGAAAGCAAATATAAGTGGATTCAAGAGTCCACCAAAACTAATTACGAAGGATCCAAAGTTGCATTGGTACCAAAGAACAAAAATCAAAATATTTCTTGTAGGTGCTAAAGAAAATAAAGAATAATTGGTTCTTGGATAGTGGTTGCTCAAAGCATATGATTGGAGATAAAATGTTACTACCAAATCTCAAAAAGAAGGATGGAGTTCATGTCAAGTTTGGAGATAATGCCAAAGGAAAAATCATTGGTATAAAAAATATTGGTAATCATTCATCTCATTTTATTGAAAATGTTCTATTATTTGATAACCTCAAACATAACTTGCTCAGTATTAGTCAATTATGTGATAAATATTAGCATATCAAATTTGATTGTTCTGAATGCCTTATTAAGGACGCTATATTTAAAGATGTGATGTTTATAAAAAGGCGAAGTAAGGATGTTTATGTCATAAATGTTGAATTTGGAAGTGAAATTAAATGTTTATCAAATTTTAAAGACCCTACTTGGTTGTGGTATAAAAGATTAGGTCATGTCGGTATAGACCCATTTTCAAAAAATTTCAAAACTTGCTTTAGAAAGATAAAATTTGTGATCCATTTCAATTTGAAAAACAAGTAAAAAGGCTCTTTCAGGTTAAAGCAACATTCCTCAACTACTAGACCTTTAAAACTTTTCCACATGAATGTTTTTGAACCTTCTAGAAGCTCAAGCTTAAGTGACGGACGTTATGCTTTTGTCATTGTTGATGACTTAGGTTTACTTGGATCATATTTTTGAATTTAAAAGATGAAGCTTTGAACACATTTAAACTCATTTAAACTTTTTTGGTAAAAAGGTTCAAAATGAAAAGGGATACACTATTACTACAATTAGAAGTGATCATGGTGGAGAATTTGACAATATAACATTTGATAATTTTTGCAATGATAATTGCTATGAGCATAATTTCTCGATCCATAATTTTTGCAAGCAATGACTAGGACTATACTAAATGAAAATATGTGGGGCCAAATTCTTTAATAGTGCTTGCTATATTGTAAATAGGGTTTTGGTTCGAAAGAAAACAAAAACTCCATATGAAATTTGAAAAAGTAGAGCTCCGGATATTGGTTACTTTAAAGTGTTTGATTGTAAACTTTTTATTTTAAAGACAAAAGAAAATTCAGGAAAATTTAATTCGAAGTCCTATATTGAAATTTTTCTTGGTAACTCTTCTACTAGCAAAGCTTATTGAAATTTTAACAAAAAAAACTTTAGTCATTAAGAAATCCATGTATGTAATATTTAATGAAGCTAATCGTCTTGTTCAAAAGAAAAGTACTGAAAATTATGTATGCTTGGAGGATCCTTTTTGAGCAAATGAACATCCAAAATCAAAACAAGGAAGATCCCAAAAATATTGAAGAAACATGAGAGAGTAACAAATGTGCAACAAGACAAGGTAGAACCAGCCCAAACATAAAGTGATCCGTCTTTTACTAAAGATTGGAGGACTATTCACTCTCATCCAAAAGAACTTATCACTGATGATCTATCTAAAGGTGTAATTACTTGAAATTCAACTAGAAATCACTTTAACAATTGTAATTTCATTTCACAAATTGAATCAAAGAAATTCAAATAAATCAAGTTTGATGAATTTTGGATTCTAGCTAGATAAGGAAAACTAAATTAATTTGAAAGAAATCATGTTTGAGATTTAGTTGCTAGACCAAGTGATCAAACCGAGTTTTTTGAAATAAATGAGATGAAAATTAGATTATGTTCGTAACAAGGGTCGGTTGCCCAAGTTTACCATCAAGAAGAAGGATTAGACTTTGAAGAAACATTTGCACCGATTGCTAGACTAGAATCCATTCATATGCTCTTTTTTTGCTTGTCATAAAAAATTTACTCTTTAACCAATGGACATCAAAAGTGCTTTTCTAAATGATTTTATTCAAGGAAAAGTATTTGTTGAGCAACCTCCAGTTTCAAAAATGACAAGTATTTGAATAATGTTTTTAAATTACGCGCTTTAAAGAAACTTCCTAGAGCATCGTTTGAAAGATTGAGCAAGTTCCTTCTTTCTATGGTTTTTTGATGGGAAAAGCGGATACTAATCTTTTTAGTAAAACAAAAAAGAATGATATTATTATTGTGCAAATTTTTGTTGATAATATTATTTTTGTTATCACTAATATTTTTCCTTGTGAGAATTTCCCAATTATATTAGTAAGGAGTTTTATATGATGGGGGAACTCAAGTTCTTCCTTGGATTTCAAACAAACTGATGAGGGAATATCCATTAGTCAAATTAAGTACATTATGGACATGCCCAAAATGTTTGAAGTGGAAGGGTTGAAACCATTGTACACTCCAATGAGCTCATCAATCAAATTGGATAAAGATGATCAAGGTACTTCTGTAGACATAATTAAATATCAATATATGATGAATCCGTAGACTCGATATTATGTTTAGTGTGTACTTATGTGCTAGATTCGACCCGATTCTAAAGAATCACACTTGAGTGCCATAAAATGAATTATTAGATTTCTTAGTGGTATTGGACCATTAGGTATTTGATATCCAAATAGCACTCATATTGATCTACTTAGCTATGAAAATGCCAATTAGGCTACTTGTACAATTGATCGCAAGAGCACTAGCGAGACTTGTCACTTCTAAGTCTTGCACTTGTATTATGGTTTAGTAAGAAACAATTTGCATTGTCTACCATTGAAACCACATATTTTTTCAGTTGCTAGTTGTTGTGCTCAAGTTTTATGGATAGAACAAATACTAAGTGAATAAGTTATCCATAGATCACATATCTATTATGTATGATAACATAAGCTTATCAAAAAATCCTATCTTGGATTATAGAATTAAATATATTGAGATTAGACACCACTTTTTATGAGATCACGTACAAAAGGGAGATGTAGTATGAGAATTTTTTAATATAGAAAATCAATTTACCGACATTCGCACTAAACCTTGCTCATGATAGATTTTCATGTATTTGAATAGGTTTGAGCATTATCGATGAAATTGACATATGTGACTAAATTGTGTTATACTAATTGAATTTATAATTTAAACTGTGTGCATCATTGATTGATACTTACTCAACACATTGAAATTCGTAATTTATTAAAAAAAGGAGTCAGATGTTTGGATTAATCGAAAAGATAGAATCATCATAACTAGTTCGCTAGTTGATCGGGAGCTGTAGGCAGTCGACTGGGCTATCGGGATTTCAGCTTTTAAAATCCTCAAAACCTTCACTTCTTTTACCTCTCTCTCTCATTTGTCTTTATCCTCTCTGTAGATCCACTCCAAAATTCACTTATTCCACTATAAATCTTCAAAATTTCCACAAGATTTTATAAACTCATCGCATGTTCACTCTAATTCTCCTAAAAACCTAATTTTATCCATTAAAACCTCCAATTCTTCCCGTTTCGATGAATGAGTTAACCATAACTTTCTCATCCGTCTTTGACAACATTTCATAGCATCCCTTAGGTAAAGATGCCTAGCAAGAACCAAGACGGACCATGAGTAGGGGCGGACACATATATATTTAGTTAGGGGGCATAATCAAACTCTGTACAAATCGAATACTTTGTTCTTGATTTTTGAATGATTACGCTCGAAACTAGAAAATGCAGATTTATATTTAAAAAAAAAAGTGTCATTAATATTTAATGCATTCAATCTATAATAAAATCAACACATGGAACAATAAAAACCAAGAATCTTAATTTAAAAAAACATAAATGATCCTAATTGGTTACATTATTCGCCTAAGGAAAAATCATAGATTGTCATGCATCACCTAATTTCATATTAAAGGTATAGAAAAAAGTAGATCTTGCATCAATAATTTCTTCATCTTCCAATTGATGCTCTACACGGTGAATTTTTCGATGTTTTCTCTCTTGAATTCTTTCTTTGATTCTCCAATTGTGTTATTTGTCTCTTAATATGTGAATCCCCCTTTGATTCTCCAATTGTTTTCTCTTACCTTTCAATCTGTGAATTCCCCTTCAAAGTGTTAGAAATTTTGTATTATAGGTGCCTTGTCGTGTGTAGAAAGTAGGATTTTATGGACTTCAACAAAACGGGCAAAAAACGTGCCATAGACGTACACAGGTGGTGCTTCGATGCCATGTAGCAGCGCCGTGTCTTTGTTTTGGTGGCGCCTCGGCACCTTGAAGGTGGCACCGTGACAGACAACATTTCTTTTAGTATTTTTATCATATATTTCTTTCTCGATGTCCGTTGAGGTGATTCAAGATACGTTGGAAAAGCTAACTGAAAGGGTTGTTTGCTTCAGATATCATTTTCAAATTTGATCGTTTTCTATGTTAAAATCGGGTCTCAATATGAGGTTGAAATCGGTGAATCAATTTTTTTTGTTGGAACTTCATGTGTGATCATACTTTGATTATATTTAATCCCTTTGATGTCTTTCTTTATCCAATTGACTCAAGCACTCTTGAATCGTCATCGTGAGGTCCCTTTTGAGTATTTACATTTTGGACCTCTAACTTTGGATCTTGCTCTTTTTTCAGATTTTTCTCTTGTTTTTTCCAATTTCTTGTACCATTAGAGAATTTTAACTATTCAATTCCATATGTAATAATTTAGACCATAATTCATTCGAGAAGCAACTAAATATCATCGTTTTTGGCATTGAATAAGTGTATAAAATACGCTTATCATCTGCGAAGTGAGAAGATCACGTTTCATACTTGTAATGTCATTTGGCGGTTTGGGTTCTTAATAATTTAGATTTTGATTTGTGGGAGCTAGACGATACCAATGCCAAGCCTAAATTTGTTATTTCATTTTTGCGAAAAAAATTCAAAGGGCCCTTAAATTGTTGGGCTTGAAGCATGGGCCTCATGTGCCTCTATATAGGATCGAGCCTATTACTTGGTCTCATCCAATACAGAAATACTGAGCTCCATGGTAATATAGTTAGACCTAATGGCCCACATACTCTCATCTCCACCAAAATCATTGCATCTTACGGTTTATCATTTGAAATCCTCCATCTAAAACGGTTGGCTACATGCTGCAAAATTGCAAGTATGATCGGGATCATTTCCAACACCATAACATTTCATTGATGCTAATTATTCCTTATTTGGTTGAATGAATAAATGTATTTTTGACCTAAAAAAATGTAACTTCAATGTGGCCAATAGATTCCCAGACCTCTCACGTCCACATAAGTTGTATTCCTGCACACTAGGACAAAACTTTAGCCATACGTGATCTCTTTATGTGGGGATGGAATTGGCCGTGCACTCTCTGAAGGTTAAGTTAGTAGGAGAAGTAGATATATAAGTGTGGGAGGGCTTTAAATGTGAGCTCTCAATGTAAAAAGAGGTGGGAATAATGAATAAGATAGTGATATGGAAAAGTTATAATTTGAGAGTCTAAACTTGCATTACCTTAAAAAGTGCTAAGTGTGGGTTTTTGTAGTAGAAGAGGATGAGCAAGGGCCGCTGGATGAAAAGACACATGGCCTCATCTTAATGGCTGGGACCTATTGTCATAGGCATCACTCAGTTAGATCTAGGCTTAAGAACATTTAATGTTATGACCATATGCAGCCCTTAGCCTGATATGTAAGAATATACTTGACTTGTTAATTGAGTAGAGCTGTCTATTCAGTGAGTTGTTACACCACCCACTTGCAACAAGATCTTGTATAAAGATCTTTCCTAGGCTGCTTTTGCCTACCTCACCTCATCCATGAGGGTTTAGTTCCCCATTGGGTTTGGCTAGTAAGTGTTCGGCCAATTTGCCACATGTGCAAAATGATGTAGAGTGTGGCCTATGTTCTCTTACTGTGCGATTGCCACTTGGCAATGCTTATAGCCTCGTTGAAAGAGGCATACATGCATTTTATCAGCACTTAATTTGTTCCAAGGCCTTTTGCCAAGAGCCATACTATCAGATATTAGGTTGTAGAGTATAGTTATTGTTGATCCTAATTATTGCCACTTCATAGAGTTGGTTGGTATGGGGGTAATCAGGATATGATTCCTTCTTTCCGAAAGGATGTGGGAGAGGGGCCGACGCTCTCTGATCAAAATTTAATCTAAGGACTATTAAGGAATTTGTACTCTTGTAAAATTATGTTAAGGAATTGGAGTCCTTGTAAAATTAGGTTTTGTTCTAGTTTATCTTATAAATAGGGAGCCGTGGCTAGGTTAATCATTATCATCAAAAAGAGAAAAAGAGGCTAGAAAATATAGGAGAGATTTTTTCTCTTCTAATTTTTTCATCATATTGAATTACTACAGCGGCAGGAGAGGATATAGTTTCACATTGAGGTGAACATCTTAAATCTTGCATGTTCTTAAGTGTTTTTTTCTTTATTCAAATCTATTGCTCTCAATGGAATAGAATTATGGTTTTTAATTCTCAATAATTGGTATTAGAGCTTTTGGTTATGATTGAGAGCAATGACTGGCGAAGAAGGAAACTCATTTGAGATCTACAAGTTTGATGCATTGATTTTGCACTCGAGGAGATGCAGATCAAGGATTATCTCTATAGTTAAAAAAAAATGTACTATCCTCCTCTGTTGAAAGGAGTGAAGGATGATAAATGAAAACTACTTGCTTGTCAAGTATTAGGTGTTATTTGATTGATATTTTCAAAAAACTTCGGTAACAACGCGGTAGGAAACACAATGGATTTGAAAACAATATTGTCTGATATGTATAAGATGCCATCTTCATGTTGCAAGGTACTTTTAACGAAAAATTATTTAATTAAAAGATGGTTGAAGGTGCGTCAGTAAGAGAACATCTTAATAAATTGAATAGGATTATCAATCAATTGGTATAAGTCGAGATTAAATTTGATAACGGAGCATGTGCCTTAATTCTATTGTCCTCACTGCCGAATAGTTCAGAGCCTTGAGAGCAACAATCAGTAACTCTACAAGCAATGTGAAACTAAAATTCAGTCATGTTCTTGATACTATTATTCCTTAAAAAGCTTGCAGAAGAGATTCTGGAGAAGTCTCAACATTGAGTTCTAACCTTAGCGTCAAGAATAGGTGAAGGGATTTCAAAAAAAAATCCAATAAAGGCAATGGTGGAAGTAGATGAATGTTAGAAACAAGTCCACGTTTGAAAATAATGTAAAATGCTGGAACTATGGCATGACTGGCCACATTATGAAAAATTGTAGTGCATCGAAGAAAAAGGAAGAAATAATAAAGACAGCGCTAATGCGGTGACTGAAGAGATACAAGATGCTTTATTCTTGTCAGTAATGGATTCAGGAACTTATTTTCATTCCACTTGTCATCACGTGATTATGAAATATTATATTGTTGGGAATTATGGAAATGTATATATGATGTGGATGCACATAGCAATTGATAAGTGTAGAGTGTAGTTTCTACACTTATTCAAAATTCTAAATGATGATATTTTATTATTCGTTAGACGAGTTAGTGCCTAATTTGTTATTTATTGCTTTTATTAGGAAGAATTCATTTTGGATGAAAAATTGGAAGGAAAAAGAAGGAAAGGGGTTAAAATAAAGGAAGTTCAAAGTTTGTGGACTAAAATTTAAATACTTAAAAGTTGTTTCAGTCCTTACGATAAATATTTGAGAGTGCTAGTGGTCAATTAGATGAATAACTAAGTCAAAGGAATGAAGTGTAGTCAAAATATTATCACAAATTAATTTTCAGTTGGAAAAAGTTATATTTCGGATTTTCAGCCTCATATTGAGACCCAATTTTGACATAACAAACATTTGAATTGAAAAAAAATGATATTTCTAAAATAACTATAGCCCTCTGAGTGACCTTTTCAACTCACTTTGAATCATCTCAATCTAATATTAAAAGGAAAAGCTATGATTAAAATATTGAAGGCTGCTCGACTGTCAAAACTTAGGAGAGTCCCTTGTCTGCCTAGGCATGCATCTCAGTAGAAAAACGGAAAAAATCCGATTTTTCCTTAATTTTGTTTTGATAACAATTCAATACAATCTTTTTGGTGTCCTTTAAATACCAAAACATGACCAGAACGTGGGGAACCTCCATTTGACCTAAATTTCATCATATTCTACATATATTGGAGGTGAAGAACAAGTCTATACATCAATATTTTTCAATATAACAAGAATGTTATATTATGACCTATTATTCTTATAAAATGTTATATTATGACCTATTAAGTGATGTGGACTCAATTTTGATAAAATGTATAAATGAAAAAATATATTTATTTTAGAAATTCTACACTCATTGAGCTATCAACTCATATATTTTCTCATAATTTTTCTTGTCAGGCAACAGTTGAGTTTCTAAGCATCTTTTGGAGTTGAGCCTTTAATTTTCAAGTCAAAGCCACACGACAGAGTTTGTAAGTATAACTCATTTAATGGAGCATGTAGTTAGTGTATTGGGACAGAAGTTCATTTTTGGATGTAATTTTGCATCACTTATAGATAATTATATGGCCAAATATGTATTTTGCATCCATATATACATTTCATGTTAGTTTCATTGTAAAAGTTGAAATTTCGATTTATCTCTTTTATGTTGTGTTATTTTTGGGATTTATTATAGTAAATTGTAGGTTGCTTAGTCCTATTTACAGGGAACATAATGTCAAAATTCTGTTAAAATAATTTATAAAAGGTACATATTGTAGTAGCCTTAATGGTCGGTCCAACATTGGGTTGATATCTATTATCGACGTACGTCACGTTTTTGGTTTATTGGCATTATTTAGAGTGGGTTATGTACCATTCCCCATCTTCATCTCCCGAAAAATATCCAAAAATTAAAAATTGGAGATTGCATCCCATCTCATTGAACCATCATACCCTACCTCACCTCCACCCTATCACGCCCATCTAGAATATTCCAAGTTACCAACATATGTTATTCGTGACTAATTGTGATAAAATTTGTATTCAATGTGATTGACTATGATCAAATTTGTAATCAGTATGACCGTCTGTAACCAAGTCAATCTTAATTGTAATAGTGTGCGATCAAGTTACAATCGATCATACTTAACATAAAATTGGTCACAACTTTCACAATAAATACATACTTAACAACAAAGAGTCATCGCAAATGAATCTTTACACACCGCAGACTAGTACCAAATCCACCACCAGTCACCACCACCTCTAATTTTACTACATTCACTTAACTGTGCTATTCGTGACTAATTGTGATCAATTTTGTCTTTAGTGTAACTGTCTGTGATCATATGAGTATAATTTGTGATTGTATGTTAACAAGTTATATACAGTTACAGTTAACATAGATCAGGTCATAGACATTCACAATGAAGATAGACTTGGTCATACCCGATTTTTGTTGTCACTACCACCACTCCTAACAACGTCAACCAAATGCGCACTACCATCACTTTCAACAAATCCTAACCACCACCATGGACATCATCGTACCACTGGCACGACATGAAAGATCTGTTGTTGTAGTTGCAAGCCGTGGCATGCCTCCTTTGAACCTCCAAACACTTTCCAAGCTATCGTACTCTACCACCAGTATGACCACCTCAACCTCCTTTACAAATCTAGACCAACATTCAAGCCCATACCTTGCCAAATGCACCAAAAATAAAGCAAAACACCATTAGCTATGGACTGTCTTTTAGGCAGCACCACCTCCAACGATGCCCATGCCAGTACCATCACCATTGCCACGACCTGCACCAAAACCCACCACCACCTCCTCCAATCCACCAACTTGCCACCATATCCACATCAAATATAAATTAACACCACCACCACAACCTATACACCACACGACACCTCAAATTCACATATTTGTACAATCTAGGGATGACAATCGGGCTCGTCGGCTCGGAAAAAGCTCGACCCCGCCCGGCTCGAGGTTCAGAAGAACCGAGCCAAGGCTCGGGTCGAGCCTCATTTTGTAATGCCGGGCAAAAGCCCGAGCCTGCCCATCTGGCTCGCCGGATCGGGCTTACAAGCCTAATTTATATATGTAAAAAAAATATATATACAAAAAATAAAATAAAATTATAAAGGCAACAGGTTGCTGCCATGTTTGTAGGAGAAATATATATATATATAAAAGCAAAACACCGAGCTTGCCCGGCTTGGCTTGGAGAGGCCCGAGCCGAAAGCTCGGGTCAAGCCTATTTTTTTTGGTCGAGCTTTTACTCGGCCCGGTTCGAGCCCGAGCCTAAAATTTCGGCTTACAAGCCGACTTGTTTACATCCCTAGTACAACCACCATGTATATTTGCACCACCACCACCACCACCACCACCACTACCAACCTACAGCCCGACATCGTACCACCATCTCACCTAGATCTAACAACAACATCACCAATGTGCAGATCCGCACCAACGCTCCTCTTGCAGTAGCAGCGATTCCATCAACGTAGTGATAAGCTTCATTGTGTCGCTGCTACAAGTAGCGTTCACCACTGTTTACAGCAAAATTGATGCCGTTGACGACGAGAAGCTTCGTCGCCACATCGCTGCCAAGTGCTACTTGTAGTAGGAGTGGCGCGGTTGACACGACTGCTTGTAGTAGCTATGTCATCGGCATGGCGAGCAACATTAGTGCCTCCAACTCGGCAAGAATCTTTGTCGCAACTGGTGATTCTGGATATGGTTGGTTGAGTAGATCGGTGGG